>NW_005054337.1:643027-652771 GCF_000277835.1 Geospiza fortis | reverse complement strand
AGGTGCCGGCACCGGCGAACCGCGGGGTTCCGCTCGTTCCCTCTGCTCCGGTCATTGCTGACACCCGCAGCGGGCACAGCGAGGGCATGGAAAGGGGACGGAGCAGGGTCTGTCCTTCTGCTCCCGTACCCGGGCAGGGAATCGCTCCCTGCCCCCGCTGCTCTCACGGGTTTGGCAGCAGCAAAGTCTCTGGTTCTGCTTTTTAAGGTTTAGAAGCGAGTATAACGTTCGCTTCCGAAGATAAAATAAATAGGGATGAGTGGTGTTACAGCTTGATTTATGTCTGTTGGATAGAGGCGCTGCCTTGCTGTATCTGAAAGAGATAATCAAACTCCTTTGTGGAAATAAATAATTGAAATGATGGTTATCTCAGTCCGCAACGAAAGGACTCGTGACTCATTTAAAGATCACGAACGAGCAGGCTGGAGGAGCCTTGCTGAGGCATCGTTCAGGTGATGCTGTGGCCGATTGCAGCCTGGAAACTAGAACGGCAAAACTTCAGGTGAGCAAAGGATGGAGGAGCTCCGGCACAGCCTGAGCAAGGTCGTGCATGGCCCCTGGGAAAAGTACCAGAGCTGCTGGGCTGCACCAAAACGCGCAGGTGCAGGGCAGACACCTCCTGTCTGCTATTCCTGCAGCCAGAAACCTCTCCATCCTTGGTGCAATGAAGCCTTTAGCAGACTAATATTTAGGTAATTCAAACATCCTTCTCCCAGCATGAATCCTTTGGCAGGCCCCTGATGAAGAGTGTTCTACATAAATCAGGAGGCATAATACTGTTATTGAGCTGAACCTTTGAGAGTGAAATAGCAAAAAGGTGAAATACACACCAAAGACAGCTCCACAGAGGAGGTTGCTGAAAAAGTAAAAATCATCGTCATACTTTAGCCTTTGCTTTTATTTCTTCCTCAGAAAAAAAGAGATCTTCTCCAAAAGGCCTGTGGCACAGTCAGGCACAGTCACACAGACCTACTGCACACAGAGAACACAAATATAACGAGCTTTGCTGCAAGAAGAGACTGAGGGGAACCACGTGTAGTAACCACTTTAGCTTTCATTTAGTTGTAGGCTTTCCTCCCTTTATTTGGGCAGGAAATGAAACTATGAAGTATTTTTATTCACTCTGCTACTGTCCCCTTATCCAGAAGAGGGAGCCAAGTCATGGCAAATTGCAGCCAAAAATGTAAACCACTGACAATGTATTTTGGGTTTCTTAACTTGTGTGTATGTTTCAAGTTTAGTTAACTCGAGGCAGGAGGGGAGATGGGCTCTGATGTAACTACAGAAGTGAAATCCATGCAATAAGCTCAGGAAAGAACTGGAGAGGCCTTGAGCATGGTAGAGTAACCACAGATGCAGAAAACTTATGAGCTCATAGCCAGGTATGAGGGATCCTGTGCTCAGTCTCACCGCTGAGGGGTGCAAACACTTCCAACACTGACACTGCAACAATGAATCATACTTTCAGTGAGTTGGTAGTTGAGTTGGAAATTAAGCACAAATTTTCATTATTTTTGTACTTTTTTGTTCCTTTCCTTGTCTTGCTCAGTGCCACCTCTTCAATTAGGAGTTTGACTAATCTGCCTCTCAGATAAGAAGCTACTTTCACTGTCCAAACCAGCTGCAGTGGAAAGTGTTTGAGTGCAACATCCATCACATTCACATAAATAAAGAGTAAATACACAGACATCATTCCTTTTACTGCTGTATGATTTTCTATAAGCAAACCTCCCACCAAGCTGATAAAATGACAAATGGAATCAGCTCAGGGGACAGGTGCTGACTAAAGAAAATAATCTTACACAAGAACACCACCTCCTCTCATTTTTCCTGTGTTCAGCTTAATCTGTCAAAAGGTTAAACCAAACTAAAGATTATTGGGTTAATATTTGACCTGACATTTACTATCCTGTAGTTCACCCATACAATGGTTGAATTATTTGAAGATTTTTTGAAGTTAAATGCAGATTAGGACCGATTCCTGAAAGGGTATGAATGGAGTAAAAGGCTCATACATTCCATGAAGGACAATTGTTGTCTCTTGAAAGGACAGTGACTGCAGCTTGAGAGCTCCCTAAGCCAGCACAGTTCCAATGCAACTTTTCCACACAATAAAGAAAACACATGTGGGTTTCTACTGCTACATAATCCAACTTAGCAAAATTACTAAGCAGCAATATACTAAAAAAAAGCCAATTATCAGAGAAGTTGGCAAATTGAGCCTGCTTATAAACGAACAGCAACTTCCATGCAATAACTCATCCAGGCGAGATAAGGTAGCAGGATATTGCTGGAACCATGTTGCAATCCTCACAAAGAGCATGGCAGGGCTTTCTGGTCTGAGGTGCCTGAAAGCATCAACATGCAGCCCACCAGTGGTTTGACCAACTTTGTGCTCAACTTGATGAGTTGAAGGCAGAGGGGGAGCAGAAAGGAATGAAAATAGTTTGTAGCACCTCGAGGTGCCCATGGAGAAGTACAAATCCCTCTGAGGGTGCTGTTCAGGAGCTCTGTGTTCTGCCTGTGCTCAGCTGAGCACATCCAGCAGCGAGCAGGGCTGGGGACACCATCTCACACAAAAGCTCCAAAGCCTCCTCGTCCCTTTTTGTTAAGGACAGCAGAGCAGAAACAATTCCTGACATGGTGTGTCGCTTCTGGAGGGAAGAGAGAGCTACAGTGCAGGTCAGAACCTGCAGCCTCAGGGCAGATTTAGGGCAAACAGGACTCCATATCCTGTTCTATTCTGGCTCTCAAGGATGCTCTCAGCCGTGGCTGACAGCAGCAGCCCCATTTCCCGTGAAGACACAACACACAGGGATCCAACTCCATTTAATGAGCTTTGCAACCCACTTGGACACAAGGTGGTTTGAAATAAGTTGAACAACACTCAGCTAGTCAAGGATTTTTTTAAAGTAATGCCTTTAAGCTTATACTCAAGCATACAAAGCATAAATTTTACAAATTAAAAGCAATAAAATCACCCTGGAATAATGTAGTGGCTTTTCCTGTATTTACAAGGAGTGGAAAGGAAGCAGAATTCTTTTTATTTTTTTTTTAATGTGGGTGGAAGAAGCTGAAAGTGTTTCAATGAAATCATCTTAAAGAGAGAGAGGTACTTCATCTGGCTTAAAGGTGTATGTTTGCCTCTTCAAAAGTCTTGAGAGGAAATGCTTTACTCAAAATTCTGCTGTTAAGTTTCTGTGCAGCAGCCTCTGCTTTTCCAACTATATAGAATTAAACAGTTCAGTAAGTATTTCTCAAAGTATCACCACAACTTCATCTTCAGGAAAGTCTGTGAACCCCCACCCTTCCAAAATCCCTCCTTTGTACAACAGAAGCAGCCACAGCTCAGCTTAGATTTGACAGGCAGAAACAAAACATGAGAACAGCAAAGACAGTTACAGGGAGGTGATGGCTTTGGGAAAAGGAGGGAGATTTGTAACCTAATCAAACACACTTGCTATGCAGCCTTTCTGCAGAGGTATAAGACAGGATATTTTACAATCCAGCTTCTCCACATCCATAGCATGAATGAAAATATCTTATTTGCTTTCACCAAAGGCAAGGCTGGGGGAGGATAAGTGCACCACCTCTAATGACCGGATCTGTCTGCCAATGTTGGGTTTGGAACAAATCTTCTTACAAAAGTTATTTTCATATCGCTCTAAATTCAATGGAACAAAATATGTATTTTTACACTAAAGCAAACTGATCAAAGTGGCATTTAATAGTATTTGTTAAAGTGGTTATCTAACAAAAATGGGTTAACAAAAGCCCATTCATTAGTAGTCACCAAATAAGACACTTTTCATGCATATGACAAAAATTCATTTGTGTACTGAGACATCTGTTTACTGTGTACAATATTTCCATAAATTATAATATGTTTCACAGCCCCTACCATTCAAGAATATTTCAAACAGATTATATATTATATTTGTATATGCAAACTATTTTATATACACTAATATAAAGATCCTTAGAAGTACCAATATCACTACCTTTATGCTTTCTCTAAAATGCATAGCTTTCGAGTATCTTCTTGCAGTTACCAAAAACTTTACAGATTAAAGCTGCTTATCAATGTGGCATGTTCATAAAAACAAAGTGAAATAGTTCTAGACTAATTTTATATTAACCCCCTTAAAAACGTGTTTATTTTTTAATGGAAAAAAACAACAAGCTAGTGGAAATTCAAGTAATCTATGCTCAATCATTGCCCAAATACTCTATGGAATTAAGGTAGCGTTCTAGAAGGACAGTGAACTTCTCACCCAGGGCTGTAATACTGCATTTCTCATGGAGAAAAATGCTCATCATGCCACAAAACCGCACCACTTTCCACTTCACCCGGGAGAAGCTGTACAGGAGATTCAACAACACAAGTGTCAGAACACAGAGGAAAAGCTGATCAGTTCTACATGAAGAAATTAGAGCTATTCCAGTTTTGTTTCTGCAGTTTGTTATTAAACAAAGTTACATTAACCATACAGTTTTTCACAAACTAAAAGTTATACATGGTTTTCAGACATCAACCGACTTCAGAAAGAAAAAAAAACATTAAAAAAACCCCAAAACAACCAAACCCACAACTGTTAAAAGTTTGGTGTTAGAATAACCAGCCTGGGTGAAGGAAAGCCAAACTGCTGCTGTAGCTGGGGGGCTACTGATAGCTTGTTTGTTATATATAAACTTGAAGACCTCCCTACCACAAATGCCTCAAAGTGGAGAACAGAACGATCAGTAAGAAATGGGAACAAATGATTTTGTTACATCCATCATCTCGCTTAACCCTGGTGCTCTGCATCTCTCACAGCTGCTTAACAAACAATGGCTTCCCCCCAAAAATAGCTACACAAGTAAACAGTGTTCACAGTAATGCAATCAGTAACACGTTTTGTTAGTTCCCCTAAGCCAGGTGTATCTGCAAAGCTTTATACAGTTTAATGCATTAAGTATTCCAGTAAAATTAAGTGAAAACTAAGTTTCATTCTACAGGGTAATATCTACCATACAAGACTAGATTATGTACAGTATGGGACTGGTGTGACAACTGCCAGTGTCTCATGATGTTAAACTGTTTCACTCATCAGCTTGCTCTGTGCTTGGCAAAACTTGATCTATAGACCTAAAAATCTAGAGATAGATTTGGCAAGATTAGTGCTTCCTACCACTGGGTATACACCAGTGTGCAACGCTGCAATCACTTGACCAGAACATCCCATACCCAGAAGATTACAATTTGTTGACTTGAAAGTCTGGACTTCACATTAAAACTATAGTTCTAACTGGAGTGAGGACAGTCAGTAAACAAATACAGATGAGGATGAACTGCATCTCTTCAGAAAGGTATGGAAGAAGTGACAAAATGCAAATTTCTGGTTTTAGACAGCCCTGCTTTGTTTAGCTCAAGGCATAAAAACAGCCCAAGTAGCTCTAAAACTACAATTCTTATTCAGCAAGCATGAAGGCAGATCCTGCACAAGATGATACATCGGAGGCTTCAACAAGCATCTCTCCCCACCACTTGATTTCCTAACATGAATCTCTCAGCTTACAGACATCCAGTGGCCTTCAAAGCTGTAGCAGCCACCTGGAATCGCTGCAAATTTAACATGGGGGGGAAAAGGCCCCTGTTAAAAAAACCCTCAAATGCCTCTGGGGCCGTTTTGGTCATTTGTGAATATTAAGGAAAAACCTATTTCCATCAATACTCCTCCTGAAAAGATGGGTCACTGATCCATTATGAACATAGCTCTCACCATATAAAGCACCAAGAAGTCAGAAACAAGGAAGAAAAAAAACCAAAACAAAAGTCCTTAAATTATGATTTACAAGTTTGTACACTATTTCCTAAGCAAAAAGTTGACCTTACTGCAAAGTTTATAGATGAAAACTTGACCAGTTACCTTTTAAGGGGAATGTATATCTGGCTATAACTTAAAGGTAGAAAATATTCACTGTTCTATATACACATTTCAAACAGGAGACAGTTAAACTGAACAGTTGCCAATATAACTCCATATTAACTCACTGGCCACTAAACTAGGCATCAGCAGCCAATTAGAAAGCTTGAATTCTGTACTTTTAAAAATGCTATTTTTCCTGTCCTGTTTAATTGTTTTTTTAAAAATGTACTATAGTGCATAGCCTAAATCAGACTTCCAAAGAGATACAGCGCCTTTCAATGCAGTTTTTGCAGCATTTAAAAGGGACTTTTCTCCCTTCAAATTAGATGTTCATTGAAAAATCTGAATTGAGTGCTGTACTGTAGTAAAAATATTTCAGTCACAGACTGATATAAATGTATACTGTGCAGTACTAAGATTTTTTGATGTCCATCTGCACACATTTTACTTGGGCTCTTCAATCGTCCCCTTGCTGAGGTCTGTCATTTTGGGGTATTTCACTTTCTTCTGGTCCAGCTCATTCTGAGCCCACAGTAGTAGTTTCAGTAATTTTGCCAACTTGGGTGTTGATTCACGATTTTCATAGTCTAGAACAGCTTGATTAACCTCACTCCATACCTGGAAAAGAAAAACTGGAGTTCAGTGACAGTTTTCATGTAATTAATACTGCTAAAGTCACACAAACACTGGGAAGATCACACCTAGTGTGCTAATTCCTCATAAATGGCCAGGACAAAGCTCCACAGACTACAAGCCTGGAGAAAGGAAGGAAGAGAGCCAAGCAGTTGAATACATTTGGAATATATTAACACCATTTTTTTAATCTTGCTCAATAAACACTTCTGTTCTTTTGCGTATCACCATATAAGTTTCCTCTGAGCATTTCAAAAATATTTAGATTTTATTTTCATAACATACATATAAAAGACATCAGTTCCCTTTGAGAAAGGACTACCTTCTGTCGCTGCATCATGTTCAGCAAGTCTCCAAATGGTGATTCTTCGGGATTATCAAAGGCAAGCAGAGCCAGCGTGCGCTCCATTTCTGTCAGGCATTCCCTGCTCTCCTCCCCTTGTTCTGCTAATTGGGTCTGAGCAAATTCCAGAGCTGCCTCTGTCTCACGCTGCCGAATCAGTTCAATCAAGTGCTGTTGCTACACACGAAAGACACAGCAATATTAGCCCAACAAATTAACAAATCTCCACTACTGCAAGCCTGGAAGATTCAGACACTGGTGTGTAATTTGAGACAAACACTAATGTGTAATTTGACAGTTTGAGGTCAATTCTTCTCAATGTGTGAGACAAGGAGCAGCAACTTGGCTGCAAAATCTACTGAAAAAGGGAACTTGGTGCTTTTGAGTAACAGGGTTTGAGAAGATGGGTTACTAAAAGAATTCAGGCCAACAGCGACTGGAAGCTGGTAAGTCACAGGTCACTGATGCTGTTACAAGTTTTCATATTAATAACTGTATATGGTGGCTCCTGCACCATGCCACAAAGTTTCCCATTGCTACCAAAAAATGCCAAGAACACCCACAATTGCATCCATGTTCAGTCACAAACCTCGCAACATAACCTTAATTTCTTCACTACTTTTCCCATTCTCTCAGCAAACTCTAAGACAAAGAGAAAAGTCTGCCACCTGTCCTCACCTGCAAATGAAAGTAGAGATATCTGTTGGTATCCAGCAGCTCTGGATGGAGGCTGTTTATCAATGCAATGGCTTCCTGGATCTGCCCTTTCAAGATCATCTCACGGATTTTTATTCTTTCATCCAGAGTCTCTAAATCCACGCTGGGTTCAATTCCAGACTCCATCCGAAATTTCTCTGCTGCTTCTTTAAAGCCCTCTGAAATAGGAACATTTTACCCATAGAATATATTGCATGAAACACTTTAGAAGAAAACATATCAGCTTAATTTGAGTGTTTCTTGTACAATTTGGGGGTTTAAAGATTAACCCAAAATTGTGAAAAATTCTCCTCTATATAAGAAGTCATTTATCCAATAGGCATTTTAGAGTAAATGCTTAATTCATTCTGAACTCATGTATGCTCACTCTCCAGGGAAGCAACTTGTAGTCCAATACCTCTTAACATGGAAGCCTGTTTTATACTTAAATGAAGCACTGTGCTTATTGCAAAATGAGATTGTGAAAGTCACATCTCCCACAAGTGGGTGGTTTTGCTTTGCCCTCCAGCCCCAGATCTGTTTACACAGATCCAGCAGTTTTTCTGAGAAGATAGACAAGAAGATATAATTTTGCTTTCTCGTGTAGTATTTAAGGTTATAACAGCTCTTTTAAACCCCAGGTCTTGTGTTCACAGACACAAAACTGATTTACACCACCCACTAAGATGCTCTTCCTTCAACCCAGAGGCTTCCCTACGCTCAGTGTAAACAGGGGTGTAGATGGATACAAACGCCTCCACCCTAGCACAGCTTCCTGGGATGGCATGCACCTAATTACTACCAACAATTCCCCAGGGGTTTGGCTTGTTCCAAGTATAAACCCAGGCTGTGTGCTGAAGGGGTTAATATTCTGGTCTCAAATTATTTTGACAACAGTGCCCTCTCAGAGTTTATCTTTCCGCCCAGTTAAAAACTTGCTTCTGATAGTTGTTCTTGCAGCTTTCAGACTGTTATTTAACAACAGCAACTTATCTTGAGCTGCTTCAATGGCACAAAAAAGGACATCATGGAGAAGCAGGTCATGTTTACAGCATTGCAGAAAACACTTTGTTTTCTCTATCATTTAGCAGAAGAATTCAGGCTCATAAATGTCATCTGTATTCCATGAGAACTGCTCAGTCTCTGATTCTTTGTTGGTCTGCAGCTAAGAGAACACCAGAGCAGTTGGGATTTGCTAAGAGAAGCCAACAGCAATGACTAAGTTCTCACTGCCCTTAATTCCACTCCATCCAGTTCCATATTCTACCCCAAACTGATAAAGTATGTGACACACATGAAGAGCCTCCAGGCACTACCAGGTGATTTTACCTGTGACAAGGTAGTTCATGATAAGGCGGTTCATGTCTGCTCTCTGGATATGTAAGTTATTAAGCTTTTCCATCCATTCATCTTTCGTGATTTCATCAGGTTTTTCTGCATAACTCATCCTGGACTCCAACTACAAAAGAAAAGCATCTCATTTAACACGATTCAAGAAGAAATAAGTTTAATGTGTGTAAGAATTGTGTTGCTGCCAGTCTTTAGAGCTTTCTATGAGTTCTTTTAAATAAATAATCCAAAACTGACCCTTTTGACTTAAACCAGAGTTTTGCATTTTTTCCTCCTCATTCCTGCACTCTCCCATAACTATTTACCAGGTTATAAAGCCACTTTCAGAAATCTCAGAATAAAAAATTCAAATACCATCTTTTTCTACTTACTCTTAAATCCACTCCATAAAAATCTTGTATAGAATTTACACAGGACATGCAGCATCATAGTGGGAAAACAGCGAATCAGACTTTGTCAGCCAGCCAGAAAGATAGTGACAAACACTTATAACAATACCTATGTAAACAATATCTGCTTTAAATCTTCACCAAAACTTCGGACAGCTCCCTATATTGCACAGCTACAAAACTGTCAATGATATATCACCCAGTGTACAACTCAAAGCTTTACACCAGCTCAGCTTCGCTGCCCCGAAAGTTCTCCTGTCAGCGCTACTAAAACGTTATCTCCACTATTTTTCTAGACAATATTTCTGTTCGGATTGGCAGGCACAGCATTTTACCAAAGCCGCGTTTATGATTTCTACCTCCAAGTCCCGACCACGGGGGCAGCGAAAGGGGAGGGCAGGCGGCCACAACAACAGCAACAGGC
>NW_005054337.1:637956-642374 GCF_000277835.1 Geospiza fortis | reverse complement strand
CGGGCGGTGCTGGCGGGGGGGGGCGCCGGAACCGCCGTGTGAGGCGGCGGCGGCGGCTCGTGCGCGGTCACAGCGGGGTCGGTGCGAGCTGCGGTTGTAGGGAGCGGCCGTAGGAGCTGCGGCCCCGCCATCTGCCAGGGAAGCGGGCACGGGACCGCCTGCGGTATCCTTGTGCAGCCCCCGCAGCTTCCACGAGTGGCGATCGCTGGGCTGGGAGCTGTCCTGGCTCAGGATTGATGGTCTCTCAAAATGCGCAGTGGCTGCTGAGGCGTTGATGAACCCACGCCGGGGTTTGTGGGTCACTGCAGATAAAGCAGGAACACAATGTTGCCAAAATAGGTTCTCGCAGCAGCTGAACAAGAAGCCAATCCACACGCAGAGTCGAGGTATTTGATTTATTTACGGTTCTGCGCAGAAACGAGTGCTGGGTGGCAAATCCACAGAGCCAGCACACCAACTATGAAAATTTCTTACTATTTATACATTTTAGCAAATGAATTAGTAGGTCATTGGCTACAAGTTGAATAATCCGCGTGCTCAATCTTGTGTTTTGGATCCATCAGTGGTCATGATCTGCCCCTGCCCTAATTACCTTTAACCCAGTTGGAGCTGATTCCAGAACAATTGCTGAATTGGCTTTATTCGTGTCTTCCTTATCTTGGAGTTGTGTCAGGTGGCCTTGTGGCCCATGAATTCTGCATTCTTTGTGTCCACAATCATTGGTACATCCTTCTTACCAAGCTTTGTTAACTTCCCCAAAACTTCAAAGAACATCCCTCCCTTCAGAAAATTTTACATGTTCCACATTTTGCAACAAAACCTCGATTTGTACATTTCAAGGGAGAACAAGCTTAAAATGTACACTTGTCTGTGTGAAATGCTGCAAATGATATACCTCCGGAAAAAGTAATTTCACTCACACAGATGGGGAATATGGACACAATTGTACACTTTTCACTCTTGATTTTGTAACTGCAATAAAGCCCAGGCTCCAAAACTCACTTTTATTATAGTTGTGCCTATGTTGAAACAGAAAAAACCTATGATGTAATAAATAATTTATTAGAGCCATAGGATATCCCGAGTTGGAAGAGACACACAAAGTCTTAAGTCCTGATTCTGTGCAGAATATCATGGCCAGCTGCATTTATCAGGAACCACTGTGGCAGGAAAAGGAAGGATAGCTTTAAACTGATGGAGGGCAGGGACACCTTCCACTGGACAAGGTTGCTCCAAGCCCAGTCCAGCCTGCCCTGGAACACCAGGGATGGAAGTCTTGATCCATGGTTTTTTTTTTTTTTTCTTTCCTACTAATTCTCTAAATGCAATGAAAATTCTGCATGTTTGGGGAATTGAGCAGTATCTTGAGTAATAAATTATACATATTTTATACTCAAGGAAGATCCAAAGCTGTGCAACAATGCAGGGGAAAAGAGTTCCTACATCATTCTCTTTTCCTTGCTGACACTGACTTCTGCTAAAAACCTTCATAATTCTCCCAAAAGTTGGAAAAAGCCCTTTCTTTTATTGCTCAGGGAAAACCTTGCATGTTACTCCTGTGACTCCCAAGCTAGATTAAAATACACAACTACTTTGCTCTTGGGAAATTCTCCCAAAATACAGCTTCCATATGCCACAGTTCTACAATAATCTTACTGTGATGAGGCAGTAGTAACATGGGAAGTTGGATTTTTGAGGGACAAGATGACAAAATTGAGATTAAAACAAATCTGTAATAACTGTAAGTGCAGTTTATAGATTTTTAATTAGAATTTGTTAAATCCTAATTTCAAAGAGGTGTTTTGATAACTAATATTTAGGGTTAAGTGGAGTGAATCGCAAACCAAAGTCACAAAAATGCTTGTATTGAAGGGAAGGAATTTACCTCGAATTGGAGAGGGGGAAAATTCTGCAAGTTTGTGTCAGCTGGTAAAGAAGGGGGTTACTTTTTGTGAACATGGTTAACCCTCATTAAAATATTTCTCTGTGTTCATCCAGTCTTTTTGGAAAATCTCCAGGAGCCTTGGAGAATCAAGAATCCTGAAGAAGCCTTACCTTGCCACCTGACGTGCCTATTTTGTGATGTGCAGAGCTCTGAGGTCAGAGACCTTTTTCCACTAAAAGTAAAAAGGTAAAGTTGGAGCACAGCCAACAGAAATTAGTATCTTCTAACTTAAATGTATTAATTATCTGTTAAATACAACCAAATCACCAGATACTGAGGAGGGAAAAGGACCTGCTTGTTTCCTTTCATCCACGGGCTAACTCTCATTTTTTCCTGGCTGCTGCAATTGGCTCACTCAGAGAAATCAGTGATGGAGAACTGAGGGAAGGAATGAACATAAAATAAGTGTTGTGTTTATATTTAAGGTTGTGCATCTTCAAACAGTGGTTAAGGGGAAACTGGGTGAGAAGTGACATCCCAGATCTGGGGACATTGTGCCACACAACAGTGATATCACATAATAACCCTTGTGTGAGACACAACAAATATAAGTGAGGCCAATTTTAGAAGCCCAAAGTTGGGGGAAAAAATTAATTAGGGAAGCCCAAGGCATAAATAAGATGTGTCAGCTGCTGAGGAAAGTCAATGCACTGACCACCCACTTTTGGAAAGAAGCGGAAAAAAGGTTTAAGGAGAGTTAGTGCTGAGGGATTTGTTGGTATCTCAGCATAATCTTCTCTGGTGTCTACGGAGGAGAGACAGCTAAAGTGCTTATGAGACTGTTTTAGAAGCTGATTGATGGTTATGAATCCCTTCTAGGATTTCCCAGCAGAGTCTTCATTTCAAACCAGTCACAAATTACCAGCATGTTACAGGAGAGAAGGCCTAAAGTGAAACAAAACTCACATTATAACCAAAAAAAGCTCCTCCTGCTTTGCTGCCAGAATGATGTAGATTCAGACCAGTAACCCAGGAGTAAATTTCCTATATTAAAAGAAATCAGGCTGTAAAAGGAAAAGAATTAGGAAGACAACAAGGCAGGGAAAGAACTGAGGTGACACATATTTAGTCAGCAAAGGTAGATCCTCTGACTGGCTTTAACACAAAGGTGTAGAGGTTTTGTGGTTGGTAGTGTGCTCAGGTGTCACTCACTGGGGGTGCAGATTGCATCACCATTATGTTAAAGTGGTGTAAGCCTCTTACTAAATGTGTGTAAGAGGAATTTAATACCTGTTTCACTGCAGGATTCCTTGTGGCAGGCATCCCCCATTCACTGCTGCTGTGCAGTTCCTTGTTTGCCGTGTTCCCTCTCTGTTGGTCTGTGTAACTCCTGGGTTTGAGCACTCCCTAGATGCTAAATTTATCCATTAAAAGCATGTTACTAGCTTTTCCCAGAGCAAAAATCACACTGCAGATTTTCTACCAAACCCTAAGGTATTTTCCCTCCATGTGATTTCATTTATTGCAGCTCTGTAGCTACAGAACAAAATCTGAATTCCTGCTTGCCCTAATTGTGGTGTTTTGTACTTTTGCACAGGAATCTGTTGTGTTTTTTTACCTCTTGGTGTTCCTGGGTGAAATATTAAAACTGCCCAGTTTTACAGCTGGAGAAAGAGGCTGACTATGCTAATAGCAGGTTTTCCAGCATTATCCTGAGCTTTTGCCATCAGAAGTCTCATGAATAGACTCCTAAAAGATGTAATCAAATTACTTGACAGAATCCTGTAATTCTGTATAATTATTTCTAGGTAGGTTTTTTTCCCCTCATGTTTTCATTCCTTATCTCAGTAAACACTGTATCTATCTGGAATCTACCTGAAACCTGAGTTATCAACCCATGAGGAAAATGTGCAGGATCAGAGTAATCAAGGAGCCAAACCTCACACCTCCAGCTGTCTAAAGGCTCTTCAGGAGTCTCTGTATGGTGTCGGGGGTGTTCTGTACCCCTTGGGATCCCTTAGTGTCTGTCAGGAGTGGATGTTTCTGGGTGCCAATGTCCCAAAAAAAGCAACAGAAGGAATTCCACATGTAAATAGCTCTCTGTAGCTATTTGTAGCAGCTTGGATCCTGCAGTGGTTTTTTAGTAGCTTAATCATTAAGCAAGGATGTTTCCTGTGGAGGCTCCATGTGTTGGATGGGCAGATTCAGAGAACATTCCACTCTCAGCACTCCGAACTCGCAGTCAGAGGAAGGCATTACAGCAGCTATTTGCCAAACAGTGTGAGTAGAACAGAAAAACCAACCAGGTCCCAGTGGAATGTGCACAGGTGGGGAGCACAGCTGCTGTGAGCAGGTGGCTGTGCAGCAGCAGCCTGGCTCCTCTGCCCGTCCACCCTGACGAATCATGGCTAAAGCTGCCGTTCCCGGGATCAGCGTGGGGTTGCGAGCGGAGAAACGGGAGCAGGCCTGAGGGAACGCAGAATGGGCACAGGCGTGAGCAATGACTGCCATGCCGCTGAGGGCCCCGCGTGAG
>NW_005054337.1:628862-637560 GCF_000277835.1 Geospiza fortis | reverse complement strand
GGCCGCTCCCCGGGCGGAGCGGGCTGAAGGCGGCTCCTCCATCTTGGGGGGAAGGAGAGGCCGGGTGTGCTCGGAGCCCGTCGCCGTCATGGCCAAGCTGACGCCGGGAACTGCTTCGTGACTGCACCAGCGGCCCCGGGCCTGTGCCGGGGGGGCTGGGGCGGGGCAGCACCCTTGGGGACCCTGAAACCAAACCGAGCCCAACCGAAATCGTTCCGGGGCTCCGGCGGGTGGGACTGAAACTTCCCTGCCTTGGAGACGTGTTGGTTTTCCCTGGGCAAAGGCGGGGATCTCCTTATTGGTGAGTTAAACACGAGGAGTTGAACTTAATCGTGTTCTGCTGACTGTTTTGTAGGGAGAAAAAACCGAATTTTTAGACAGTAAGAATTGTAGGTCGGTTTTAAATATTTAATAAATTCTTGCCAATTCCCTGTCCTTGGCACGAATGTACTTAAATGGTGCTAATGTACTTAAATGCTGTCTCTTGGAGGTGGTGATAATTTGGAGCTGTTTTTTGGCTTGCAAAACCCATTATTTGGTGGCGACCAAATTTTGTTTCATACGGCTAAATAGTTTATACCTCCAAGCAACAGCTTATTTTTTAGTTGTGGTAAGGAAAATCTTACTATCTTAGCTTGTCCTTTTTAATTTGGAAAGAATGTTATAGTCTCACAATGTGTTATAAAATGAACGTGTATTATGCTCACTCTGCAGATTTTATCTCCAATAATTTGCAACAGTATATATAACATGCTCTTTTTCTTGCATGGGCTTTCATGGGTTTTCATTGCAGGAACTTCAGGGAGAAATAAAAATGTTGATTTCCTTTATTTCACTCAGAAGAATGTATATAGCATTCCTAAATTCCCTGGATTTTTTTGGTTTCTTGCTTTTTCCTTGGATAATAGAGTTCACATGTTTTTCAGAAATAGCTCTTTTGAATACGTAGTAATCACAGTCTCGATTAACTAAATTCTTTGGCAAGTAATATTAAACTATATTTTGCCTCATTTTATGATAACTTTTTCCACTGTTTACTTTTTTGTATATTTTTCCTCAGTTTTGAAGGGTAATTCAAATTACTTTAGCTTTAACAGTCTTGGTGCTGCTTCTACAAACAAAATTTGCTAGCTGTTTAAGCAATTTAATTGCAGGTCAGTGAAAAATGATGTGTAGTTACTGTCCAAGTGTACCATGTACTGTGTTAATTGTAGTAGATATTCTGGGTTGTGCTCCACTTTTATGTGTGCCAGCCACTTGTTATTGTTCCTTGACATTTAGAACTTTCTATAGGAATAAATATAGAAGTAAGCTTAAAATAGCTCTTCAGTTAGGCCTTAATTTTTTCTCCCTTGACAGTTCCAGAAATATGTCACACATAAAGGTGTTTTAATGCACTGGCGTGAAACACTAAAGGCCCATGTTGGCCTTCAGCCTCCATTGATTAGAAAATCAAATAATTGGTGTTTTCAAGAGCAGCATTTAAATAATTTTTTACAAAGTTTTTGGGTTGTTTCTTTAAGGGGTATTTTCTGTTGGTATGCAAATGAGGATTTTGCTGTGTTGCAGATATATGTACAGTGCAAAAATACCTGCAGTTTTTAAAACTGTTGAAATATAAAATAATAATATAAGCTAATATCTATTCACACATGATTCAGAAGGTGTTTGCATATAACTGAAAAATGGATTTTGGTTTAAGAAAACAATTAACACCAAAACCTTGAAACTCCCCAAAGCAATGCAAATAGAATCGAATCTAGGTTAGTAGATAAAATTGAATAAATATTTTTTCAGTGTCTAGTGGCCTCCCAAAAGCCAGTGTTTGTTCTGCTTAATCCAGCTTTACTACGAAGATTTTTCTGGCAGTTGATCACGTTATTTGTTTCTGATTTAAGATAGTAATTGTCTTTATAGTTGTAACTTAAGGACTGTGGGATTTTAGTTCTGTACAGCCTGAAAAGCTGGAGGTATTAGTGGGAAGAGGAAGAGCAAGGATTAAGGGATTGGGCTGAGAGTTATAAAGCATAACTGATGGAAGTAGGAGCGGGGCTGGACTGGGTGAGAGTGACACGAGATGGCTTTAGTTGACAGAACTGGTGTCTCTGCGCCAGTTTTATTCTCTGGTGCACTTCCTGCCCTGTGTCTCTTGTGCCACAAATTGTAGAGCAGTGGTAGGAGATACAAGGAGAGGATTTTAATACCAGTAAGATTGCCCAATTTATGCAAAGCTGGTTCCTGTTTGTGTGTGCAGTCAGGCATGAGTTCTCAGCTCCCAGTTAATGCTTGGAGGATTCACTGCTGGGAAGTTTTTATCTAAGGCAGCTTCTGATATAAGCTGATATTTGACAGGTGTTATTGACGGTGGTCTCGAGCACTGATAGACTGTGAGGTTAAAAAGCTTAAATTTCCACTTAGGCAGCTCAGACACACATATTAAATGAGCATTATGCATGTTCTCCCAGTAAATTCTAATCAAAACTGGAAACTCAACTGTGTTTACTGAATCCTTAATAACATAATCAGCGTGCTGTAATTAGTGTTTCACCAAATTTGGAAGAAGTTCGTTTCTGTTTACTTTATTTAATGAAGCTGTTTTGGTGGAATAAGAATAAAAATATCTAGTTTCAAAGGTTATATTTTAACTCACTTTTTACAGACAAAATAAGGAAAAAAGTTGCATAACCACATGATTTTGTTTTCTACAACAGCTGTACTGGTAGGATCAGAAATGATAGATTGTTTAAAGATAAACAAGCTGTGGGATTGTGAGAAGTTAAAATTTAAGATTCTCTGATTTAGCTGTTGCATTTACAGCTGAGTGTTCCTAACGGCCCTGATAAGAGCTAATTTCCCTGGTGCCTGGTGGAGAAATGCCAGAGGGTGTGAATTGCCTTCCCTAAGGAATGTTTCCTGGACAGTTGCTAAGGAATCAAGTTCAGTTGCAGAAATTGAACATTAGGCAAATATATAGTATGTATTTGCCAAATATTTTCATTGAAGATGATGGAAAAGGAGTGCTAAAGATACCCTGTCAGTGTTTGTAATTGATGCTTCTGTCGACTAAACTTTCAGCCATTATTTGTAAAATTGGCTTTTGCTGGAGCCTTTAGAAAGTTTCTTGTTAAGAGATGATCGTGCTTAGGCTTTTAATCTAAGCACTTGACCATCTAAAATTGTGTTTATTGCTTCTTAATCTGTATAAAAGGGAAAAAAACCAAAACAGTAGAGCTCTCTACACTGCTTTGATTCTGCTCATAGCTTTCGTTAATGGGCAAAATTGTTTGTTACCTGATTTTTGCTCATGCTGTTCAGACCTTGAAAGCAGAAGTAAACCTGGCCCAAAACCTCAGTTTTTTTGGGGCTAAATTTTCATTGCTAGGGTGAGTATGGGATTATCTTACTCAGAAGAATGTGAGTCAAGGCTTCAGAAGGTGTAGGAGTAGTGAAATGCCAAATGTCAGTCTGTTACTAAGTCAGTATCTGCCTAGGCTACCCATGGAGCTCTGACTAGAAAATAAAAATGACATGTATGTAATACTTTACTTCCCTCTTTAAATTAATGTTTTCATAAATGCCAAAAGCACTACAGTCAATATGAATTTTGTTTCCCAAACACATTTATGGGTTTACAGCTTGCAGGGTGTGCACAGTGCAAGTGCCTTGTGTTAGGGGTTACTGGAGTTTGTCAGTGCTGTTGTCACAGTTCTGTCCCCAGCTGCTGACACAGAGCTGAGCTGGCAAAGCCTCTCCTGCCTACACACCTACCTACATTTGCCAATGTAACTTCTTCTCCCAAGGAATTTGATTGAGCTTTCCAAGTATTTCCCCCCCCTGAGATGAACTGCTTCCCTGCTTGCAGGGCCCTGTGATGGAGCTGAGGTTCCCTGTGCAGCTGCACTGCACTGAGAGCCCACTGCCCAGGGTGGTGCTCGCGTGCCCCACCCTGCAAACACAGACAGGTAAAAGTGCAGTTTTGCAGATCCGATTGCAGCAGTGTGAGGCACTTGAGCCAGCGCAGCTCTGGTGATTGGGGGTTGTAGCCCTTAATGTTCCTGACTTGTGCAATTGTGACAGGCAACATCTGTAGCATAGATAGGATCTGTCATTAAATTAAATCTTCGTGTTTGCCAGATATCTGATGGGCCTGCTGCTAAAGTGCCTTCAGTATTTCTATGAGAAATTGCTATTCAGCTGAATTTAACTGTGAGAACTTCAATCTGGCTCAAAGCTCCTTGCCCAGAATAAACTGCCTGTAATGCCTGGTGCCATTCTCATTCTGTGCATGACCTACCCAGCAGTCCACCCCTTCTTCCCTTGACTGCTCGGGTCCTGTGTGCTGCAATCATCTGAAGTAAGAGGGTTTTAACCTGAAAGACATCAAAATAAACCTGTGTGTGTGTTTTGCTTGGCATAAACCAGGGAGCTGCTCTGTGTTTTTGCTTGGTGCAGTTCTGTTGTGCTGTGGAGTCCCTCGTTGTCTTTGCTTCCTATCTACTGCTGGGCCCAGTGTGTGTGTGCTGCTAATCTGATAATCTGCTCTGCACACACGTGAAATTCCTCACTTCCAGGAGGTCCCACATCCCCTGCAAACGTGCAGGACTGCTGTCCTGTGTGAGCACAGGTTTCCATCCAGTGAGGCTTATGTAAGGTAAGTGAGCAGCCTGACAGAAACCACGGAAAACCTGAAGGTGTTTTAGTTTCAGACACAGCAGAGAGGGTTTATAATGTGTGACTAAAGACACTTTAATTTGGAACGGTTAATGTCTTTATTATTGCAAGTACAGAAACCAAATGAATGTATCTTGTTATTAAGGGAAGCTATTACTTCTTGGAATTAATAAATTTCCTTCTATTTTAAAAAGTAAGCTGGTAAATGGGTTTGCTCTAAAGTTTATTTTAAAGTTAAACTCTTCATTACTTTCTGCTTTTGAAAAGTATTGATCTTGTGAAATTTATAAATGTATTGTCTCATTTTTCATGATGGAAAAATCTAGAAGGCAACTGAAAACTTGTTTCTGCATCTTTGAAAATTTCAAAGAAGTAGTTAATGTTTGTTTACATTTTAAATCTCATTACTTGATTGTCAGCAGCGCTGTGTGTCGGTATGTGGTGTCATGTGAGTGTGCACTTAATAGGCTTTCCTGTACCAAGGCAGGATGAGTGTTCATACCATGAATGTTTGAAAGAAATTTTCAGCGCCAAACATAAAAAGGCAGAAGGTCTGCAGTCCACAAAGCTCCACTGAAACGTCCTAGAACCTCTCTGTAATGGGAGGGGAGGGCACAAGCAGCAGGTCTAAACAGACTGAGCTGTGGTGTGAGATGACTGTAGGTGTCCATGGTGCCATCCCTGACAAATTATTACCCTGCCATGCTCCGTGCATTAGAGATTGAGATACTGTCCTGATACTAAAGGCTACCTTAAAACTAGATCTTGGTGATATTTTATCTTAATTTGGCTGTAAAGAGTTGTGCCTACTGGCCTGGAGTAATTACTGCTTCCTGTGGTGTTTAAGAAGAGCACAGGTTTCTTAAATTAGGCTGGGTTATTCCTGAGGAGCATGGCTGTGTTACTGCTCAGTCTACATCTTGCAAATGTAGAAGTTTGTTAAATTTTTTTAAATGGGAGTAATACATTGACTCTAGAATAGGAAGAAATGAACTGCCACTTTTGAGTTGTTAGTATTGTAGGTAGTGCTAGTGGCTTTGTTTGTAATCTTGGAATTAATTTAGTGTGTTTAATGATAGGCAGCAAAGCACTTAGAGATAAGTGTTACAGATTTTGTAGTGTTATTTCTCTTTGGTTTTACTCTTTTAGGTCTAACTATAAACTTTGAAATGCTGTGATTTTATACAAACTTGATTTTTAACATGATATTTCAAATGTAAACTTCTGGCATAAAATTCTTGTGTTTGCCAGGAATGTCTGGACTTTTGACCTTGAGCTGCAGCTTGGCTATAGCAGTCAAGCAGTGATATAGTAACTTATTTGGACTTCAGGGGAGGAGTTAGGGCCACAGTTTTCCTGTCTCACAATATCTAGACTTAAGCTTTAGGGCTGTCACCTCTCATTCTTCAGCTCTCATTGCCTCTCTTTGTCATAAGGTCCATCTCACAACTGTTTGGAAGAAGCTTCCCTTCCTTCATAAGACACTTAAATTAGCAAGCAGTGTGGATATGTTTTCCATGAAAATAAAAGACAGGCTGTATTGTGGAATCTGATTTTCTGTTGCTTTCCATGCCAGTAGAGTGTCTGTCCTTGCATCCTTCATGGCTGAGCAGGTGGAGGGAGCATCTCCAGAGCCAGGGCAGAACCTGTTCCTGCTGTTCTTGGGGGTCACTGAATTGCACTTCTGTCCCTGCTCTCACTGGAACTGCTTGTTCCTGTACAAAGTAGGTGATGCCCTACTGGCATCCATAGGGCTGCTTTTGTAGTGCTTGTTGATGCAAGGGATTAATTTTGCTGCTGCTTAGCGGAAAGCGCAGATTTCCCAGCTGTCATCTTTGCCAAAAAGGGATGGAGAATAATTTTCAATGGGATCAATCTTCCGAGTAGGAGTGCATCAACTGAGCCATGCCAACATTTATTTGCATCAGAAATTAAATCCTTATGAGTTCTCACACTGTTTTGTTTTTGCTCATGTGATTATATTTGCTGATTAGGAATTTTTAGCACTTAAAGGAGGTTATCATAGGCCAAGCCCAGTAACTCTTTCACAGAAGATAGTGGAAGTTGGGACTGAAATCACTGTTATATCAACCTGGAAAGGATATTTTCTGCCCTGTTTGTAACATCCTGCAGTTTCTTTGATATTTAAGAAACCTGACTGGGATATCATTGTTTCAGCCAAGTGCTTTGCATATGAAGCAAATTCTGAAGAAACCTGTAAAAAAATATATCTAAAAATCAGGTATAAATCATTCTAACTGAAGCTAGTTGTCTTATATACTGGGGCAGACTGGATTTCTGTTAGGATATGGACATGAAATTGGTTACTGTTACCTGCTTTGAAAACCTAGCTGGTGTAAAATCATGCTTTAAATTTCTTTGCAAAGATGCAGAGTGTCTTCTCACCACCCCTCAAGTTCAGAACCTTACACTGGCCATTGTAATTGTTGAGATTTCCATCCTGTCCTTGGGGCGCGGCCATTGCATTTCCTTAATGGATCTAAAACTATTAACTGGAGTTTCAGTATGAAGCCTTTAAAAATCTAAAAGATGTAAATGTCTATCACAAGTCTTAAATAGGAGCAAACCTTCCTTCCCCGGATATTTGTGTAGGAGTGAGTACCTTTGTGTGATCTTTCAAAATCACAGACTGTGCTGTAGAGTTCTCAAGGCAGTAGCAGATAAGAGAATGAACAGGTGTCAGGTATTAATCACTTGGACAAAAGGGGCTGGTGTAATCCCTAATGAGGTCCCAGCTTTGGTGCAGATAACAGCAAATTGGCTGAGTGTTGAAGGGTGCTGACGTCCAAGATCAGGGAATAAAATGCGGCATATTTTGCTATCTAGATGTGAGAATGAGGGAATAAAGATCACTGGTCTTTCATGCATATTCCTCACTGAATAAAATCCCCAGTAAGCTGAATCTGAAGAATTTATCCTGACTATTGACAGACTTTTTTGTATGCAAGTCTTCAGATAAACAAGAAATAAAGTTTTTTTGGGGGGATGGGTTTAGTTCCTGTTAAAGTTTTTGTTACTAGGCTTCCTTTCATGATCATTTTTTAGAGTGAAGTCTTCCCAGTTACCTGAAGCACGGAGTTCTTAATGCAGTTAAAATAATCAGCTCCAGTAAAAATAAAACCTTTTTGCAGTCAGAGGACTCATTGAGATTTTATTTCCCCCTCAGGGAAATGAGAAAAAATGAAAGTGGAAATTCCCATCTGAATGAATATTTGTCATAATTTATTGAATGACCCTTTAGAAAAACACCAAAAAATGGGCAAATGTTGATGTTCTTGAACAAGTTGCTCTATGACCTCAAAGATGTTATCTTGGGCATCCTGAAAAGGGCTTAGTGAAGTCAGCAGATCAAGGTGTCTTCAGCCCAGCCTGCCATGAATATCTCAGCTCTGTGTTACTGGCAGAGATAATCTCTCCTTTTTCACCTGTGATTGCTGCCAGCTGGCTCACAATGGAAGGCAGTAGATAAGAGAGTGCTTCCGGTGAGGCTTAGTTTGAATGTGAAAGGGATGTTATTTGATGAGTGAAGGTGTGTTGGAAATTATATTCTTAGTGTCTTTTGTAAGGTGTTGCAGTAGCAGGATTTGAAATTTCGGACTCTTTTCAGTTTCTGATTAATTTGGCTGCTGAGTCTGCTCTGGAATATCTTCAGTCTGTTTATTGAAAACCACAAGGGTTTGCAGTAGTTGGAGAATCCACAGCTGCTGAATGTGAGTGCTGGGCTCTGCTCTTGCAGTGTGGCAGCCCTGTGATTTTAGTTTTGTTACTGCTTGAGAAGAGTTGACCAAATTGAAATTAAAAGCTTGTGACAGTGAGGAAGAAACTAAATAAATGTTTCCTTGAGTGGACCTTCTTTCTTGAGATACTGTGCTTTTGTTTTATGCTCTACTTCCAGTTAAATGACTGTTCTTTTTCACTGGAATGCTCATACTGCTGCAGGAGCTCCTGATTTGTATTTCTGAGTTCATTTATAGTTGGTCTTAAAACCTTAGACATTTTCCCACTG
>NW_005054337.1:612989-628827 GCF_000277835.1 Geospiza fortis | reverse complement strand
GAACTCAGCCTTTCAAATATATGTCTGTTCATGTTAGCTTGCCTTTTTTTCACCCATCATTTATTGAATTTTTTGGCTTCAGTTTTTTCAGAGGAACAAAATATCCTTTCTAATATTCTGCATAATATTAAATATAGTTACCTAACATAAACAGGATGATGCTGATGAGAATTGTCTGCTAGGGGAAATACAATAATTTTCAGTTTCCAGCTGGAACTTCCAATTTCAGAAATGTGATTAATACATTGTGTTAGGAGAAATAAGTAAAATTATCCTGGATGTTCAGCTCGTCTAAAACAAGATTGCCAGTTTTCTGCTTCTGTTGACATTTCTGTCAGTATCTCAGCTGCAGTTGAGCGCTGAACTTGAGAACAAACAGAACAAAATGAACAAAAAGTCCCACTGAATCTGGAAGAGAAAGAGGTATTTGAAGATTCCAAAGCTGCCATATGTTGTAGTAAATATTTTTGCAGGCAGTTTGTTAGAACATTTGCTTAGAAGCGCAAAGTATAGTTGTGAGTTAGGCTTCATCCTTTTGTGTTTTGATAATACTTGATTTTTCAGCTTCTTTTAGGCAATTAAGTTTAGTCTATATTAAGATGCAATTCTGCAAGAGCAGGTTCATGTAAAATCAGTGTGAAACTTCCTCTTTTTCATGAAAAATATTTTGAACCACATGGGAAAGGAAAAAGTGCAGATACTAAACAATCTAAGAAACAACCAGGCATTTTACAGCAAACATATGGGATCTGTAACTTCAGTATTTAAGTACACTGTATATTTATATCTCTCAAATTTGGAATTATTTCAAATTAGAGTTCCATTATTTTTTTTTCCTGTAGGTAATGGTGATAATATAGGTAATAGCTATTAGATAATATCTACTGTAGCAAAAAGAAGAATGATTCTGGCATAGAATCTTTGTTTTCAGGTATCACAGGTGTTACTGCTGTTCTGTGTTAGATCAGAGCTGGAGCCTGTGCAGCTGAGGCACTGGGTGGGCAGTGAGTGACCCTGGAAAATGCAGTTTGTGTTCAACTGCTGTGTCTCCTAAGAGTTGATGCTGGTTCTGGGTTTGGAATGTTGTGGTGATACTTGGTGACTCAAACATCATTTGAAGAGCAGGTTGCACACAGGGCCTTGAATGCCCAGGTGCAGCACTGTGAACACAGCCCTGCACACAGTTCCTTCTCCAGGGTAAATACCCAAACAGGAGGTACCTTTTGTGTGTGCTACAGGCTGAGTTTGTTTCATAGTTTAATACAGAGTTAAATGAAGTGATTCACTGACATTCCTCTCCCTTTAGGCATATCACTTAAAAATTGAGTTGTGTGTGATCAGTTGGAGATTCTGAACAGGGAGATTGAAAGGTTCTTACAGAACTACACCATGGAAGGAGGCACTTAAAACTCAGTGACAGAGTCCCTGGATATAATCCCTGATTCAGGCAGTGGAGCAAAACACCTATTAGAGCAGGTATTCAGAGCCATGAGCTAGAGCACCAGGGTCTTTATCATTAGTGTGTTCTGTTCTTTTTGCTGCTTAATTTTTCCTCCTGTCTTTGGAGTGGTAGTGGTTGACTGAGGCAAAGAATGTACATAATCCCCTGTAGGAAAGGCACAGGGGGAAGAAGAAATACTGATGTGAGTCTAGCTCTATACTCCAATTAGTACAGTAGTATTGTTTTTACTAATTCTGCTCTGCCATAGTCATGCAAACCTTGAGATTTATAGTTGATGAAATAAAGTGATCCACTGATGAAAATTGCATTTGGGGAGGGTTTTGTATTTTCCCCCTTCCTTATTTTTTGGGACAGTGACAATGGAGAGCACCTAGAGATGATGATTGCTTAGGAAGTAAAAAGTGGTTTTTGAAGAGCACAGATGCTTTAGGAGTTGGGGCTTCAGAGATTTGTTAAAAAAAAGTATTGTTTAAAAATCAAAGTTAGATTATATATTGGCGTGTCTGAGGGATTATCTAACCTATTTTAAAATTTGTATATCTCCTCACCTGAAGTATTAATAAGCAATTTTTATTCCTTTCAGAGAATTATTATTGTTTTAGTTAGGTCCTACACCTGCTGTGGCAGTTCCCCTGCATCTTCCATTGCAGGGTGCTGACTCACAGGGTCTGTGTTCAGTTTCATTCTTTTGTCTTCACTAATTGATGTCATAGTCCAGCTCATCCTGTCCAACTGGTCCTCCTTTAACTCCCAAATTCTTTTCCAGTGCTCTTGCAGTCTGGTAGGCTGCTTTGAATTAGTGCAGGCATTGCTTGCTCATGATCAAACTGAGGCACTCAAGGCTGCAGTGTCTCCTGGATTGAAATTTTGTATAAATCAGTAAATCTGCCCTATTGTAAGCGGGGCTGTGCTAATGGAATTGAAAAGCGTTTCTCTATTTTCATTGACTGCACTTAGTAAATTCCACTCCCAGAATGCTTTTAAATGCTGCACATGGACTAAATTCTTCATTACAGTTTTGTTGCTGTTCTGGAAATCTTAATTGAATCTAAATGAATTAATGAGAGTGGAATCATCTTCTGTACTTCTTTCAAAGGTCTTGGCTGTTGGTAACTGGGGAGGTGGTATTGCTTAATTTTGACCTCTTTTTTTCCAGTTCCAGTGTATTTCTGAAAGTGCAAAACTCAAGAAGACAAAATAATGGAATTTTCTTTATGATGTAATAGAAGCAAAGCAATTCCAAATTTAGCTAAACAACAGTAAGATATGTTAATAAATATATCGATGCCTTATTTTGTCCCTTTGTTGTTTTCCAGGAGCCAGCAGGAGGAAGAGGATTGATAGCATTTGCACCTGCTGACAACTCAGAGATTCAGTGTGGCACTTGTGAGTCAGGAAATTCAGCATGCTCTGGCTGGAGAATGCTGAATGATTCTGATCCTGTGCTGCCCTCCTCTGGCTCAGCCCTTCAAGGAGAAGCCATTCGAGCCTCTGATGCTGTGTCAGGTACAGAGGACATTGGAGAGCCTTCTTAGTTATTTACATTTTAGCTGAAATTTCTATCTCAACTTTCGGTAATCTCTGCTTCTAGGTTTGAATGTTTCTTCATGTTCCAGCATAAACAAAGGTGTAGGCTTTCAACTGTTTTGACTTGCTCTCTTAATTATAATGTTGCATTTTTGGTACAGATAAAATTTTAGTGCTGCTAAAAAAAAAGTTAAGCATTTATCATTAGTGTTTTTTTAATGGGAGTACCTAAAGGAATTTCATATTGGATGGAGACAGTTTGAGCTCTTTGCCTGTGTACTGCAGGCTTAAATTTCATTTTTTATTCTGTTTGTAATGTTAAAAGTAACCAGTTACTATTTAAATTAATGTTCTGACGTCTGCTGCTTTTCCAGTGACATTTATAGTATTCACAGTTACAACTGAAGTGTTAATTTTTTCAACATATCTGCACAAAGTTTTGTTTCCATAGCACTGCCCCTTAACATTTCTGTTCCAGCAGTGTTAAATGTAACACTGAAAGCAGAGGATTTGCAGAGGAGGGATTGTGTTAAGACAGAACAGTGATGGAAGTGATGCAGTACATGAAAAAAAAAGAGGCATTTATTCCTCAGGAAGACTGGAAAACAGGGAAAAGCTTGCTGAAGGATGTCTCTGAAAACTTGTGTACAGTTGTTAAAAGCATCTGATCCTTCAGTGCTGTTATCTAGGAATTCTGCTCATGTTCCCTTTTGGTATACCTTTGCAATTCCTCAGCCAGGGATACACATATCCAGAAACATCCTTGGGGAGAGTTGGGGTGTGTCTTTTGTTTTCATATAATTTTCTATTCATCCTGTTCTTTGAGTTGCAGTTACTACTGCACCTTCCAGTTCCCTGGGAGCAGTGTCACTGCAGTGGCTGCAGAGCAGTGTCTTGTGCCCTTAGGAGCAGTTCCAGGGCATGCAGCTTGATTGGAAATATATCAGCTTTAGTACTTGTTCAAACCAGGTTATTCCTGAAGTTATCAAAGTACTCATCCTACATTAATTTCTGTCATTTGCTTCTGCCTTCTCGAATAAGTCTTCTAATAAGCTGGGAAAGACTTATGAGAAAATAGATCTGGTTGTCAGCACAGATTTTCTTTCTTTTGTGGCTGAGTCTATGACAGTTGGAAGTTCTTGGCTTAATCAGGCTTTTTTGGGGTCATTCTGGTAGATCACATAGGCTGAAAGCATTTTTGTAAATAACTATGTTAAGGACCAGCCTTTCTTGCATTTCATTCCACACAAGTGAGTGGAACTGCTGTACAGTTTTTGCCTAGACAAACCCCAGGGGGTAGATTCATGCCATGAAGGAGTTTTTTGTTTGGTTGGGTTTTTTTGAGAAATACCAGAAAATATCAGAAATCCTATGGCTACTCAATAAAATATGTCAATACAGTATCCAGACCCACATGTTTAACTTTGAAGGAGCATTTGTGGCTTGAAATACAAGTGCTTGTTCCAGTTAATACTGAAATCAGAATATTTACCAATTACTTGGGCTATGAATATTTTTTGAATGAGAGTTTTGGACATTTTGTTTCTGCTCAGCATTTCAGAGTGGGAACAGTGTTGCCTGTACTATGGAACAAGCTGGAAACACAGTTCCATTAGAGTCTGAAGCTAATACTGACAACATGGAAAACAGTTCTCCTGGTAAGGGTTCTTCCTTTGCAGTTGAAAATGTGCTTATTTGTCCATCATGTATGTATGTGTGTAAATGATTTTAATTAACTCAAGAGTTTGAAACAGGAACAACTGGATTATGTTGTCACAGTGATCAGTGATGTATTTAATTGCTACTGCTGTTGTATTACATTGACAAGAAAATATTGTATCTGTTTTGAGGCTCATCATATGAAGTAGAGCTACATAGATGTCACAAAGAAAACACATTGAGAAAAGGTTTTATGAGAGCACATCGTTCATCACCACCACTTTATTAACTCTTCCCTTGTTTTTAGCATCAGTGTTGGATGATAAAGGTGAGCAAAGCAATGAGGAGGAGCAAAAGTCTGTCAAGCCAACAAGTAAAGAGTTCAGGAAAACCTGGGGGTTTCGGAGGACCACGATTGCCAAGAGAGAGTGTGCAGGAGATGCTGATGTGGACTCCAGTGAGCAGCAGCCCCAGCAGCAGCAGCAAGGCACCAACCTCAGGAGGAGCGGGCGGCAGCCCAAGCGCACAGAGAGGGTGGAAGAGTTCCTGACCACGGTGAGGCGCCGGGGCAGGAGGAGCGTTCCCACCACCCTGGAGGACTCCAGTGAAGCAGCCTCTGGGCCAGCCACTGATGCTGAAACTGCTTCTGAAGACAGTGTTGAGAGCACTCCAGATACAAAACCTGTCACTCGGAGGATTTTCACCAGGAGTTGTAAGGAGCAGAAAAGCCCTAAAAGCAGACCCACAAAAGAGGAAGAGGAAGAAGAAGAAGAGGAGGAGGAGGAAGAGGAAGATGCTACTTCTGATAGTGACAGCGATGGGTTAACACTAAAGGAACTGCAGAATCGGCTAAGAAGGAAACGTGTTGAGCAGAAACCTTCTCAGCTGGTGTTGAAGGATGTGCAGAACCACCTGAGGAAAAGGAACTCAGAAAAAGATCCTGCCAAAACAGGCGATGTCACACCTGAAAAACAGAATGAGTCTGAGTTGACTATCAAACAGGAGCCTGAGACTGCAGACAGCACTGAGATTGCAAGTCAGGTGGTTGTGTCTGAGGAAGACACTGAAGATCTTGAGGCTCAGAAGGAGGAGAAGCCTGCCCTTGGTGCAAAGGGAGCCTCAGATGAGGAACCTGAAGAACAGCCCAAAAGCAAACCTGAGTCTGAGATCTATGACCCAAACGCCCTGTACTGTATTTGTCGTCAGCCTCACAACAACAGGTAGGCAAAGGGCTCAGCTGCAGACACAGTGCAAGGACTTGAAATTTTTCTGTGATTAAAAATTAAATTAGATGCTAGTGGTTACTTTTTGAATGAGCTTTTGGGTATATTGAATTTTGTCAGGGAGTTTAGAACAAATACTTAAAAGAGGATAAACAAATACAGAAATAACCAGTGAGGCAGAACCATGCATGGGTGCTTTGTTGGGGTGCTGAAGTTGTGTTGCTTGAAATATTCACTGGATGTTAATTGTCTTTTCATTTCACAATGTTTTATTGTTCCTTGGTGGGTTTTTTTTTTTCAGGTTTATGATTTGTTGTGATAGATGTGAGGAATGGTTTCATGGTGACTGCGTGGGTATTTCTGAGGCTCGAGGGCGATTGTTGGAGAGGAATGGTGAGGACTATATCTGTCCAAACTGCACCATTCTCCAGGGACAGGATGAGCCTGTTTCAGAACTAGACCAGCAGGAAGCTAAAATGGAGCAAGGAAATGCGGATGGCACAGAATTCACAAGCATAGGAACGATTGAACAAAAATCAGTTGAGGACCAAGGAATCAAGGGTAGGATTGAAAAAGCTGCAAATCCAAGTGGAAAGAAAAAACTGAAGATATTTCAACCTGTAAGTATTTTAATTGTTTCTTATTTTTCATGTTTCACTGAGTACATGGAGACAATGACCTGTATGGCTATAAATCTGACTTGATTTTAAAGCTACACATCAGCTGAACAGCCCACTGAACACTACTGGCTAGCAGAAGTTTATCCATAGTTCTATCAGTACAGGAATTCAAACTTAGTTTCAAGTGAGGGATTTAAAAGTTTTATTTAGGTGTATGAAATAGTTTGTGCTGTTCTGCCTACTTGAATACTGTTTTGGAAGTCAAATAATGATGTATTCTTTTAATAAAAATACTAGAATGCTGTGCTGTTTTATACTATATTTGAAATAATCTCAGACATTTTGGACATTTTCAGTGGTAGTGAAACTTTTTACTTAATGTGAAAAAGTCTCTGTTGGAGTTAATTCCAGCTGTACTTCCAGTTAGTCTTTGAAAATCTGATTTTTGTCCTATACTGCTTTAGGTTATCAGCAAATACGGAATTTCTTTATACTGCCTTTTTAAATCTAAAAATACGTATTTTGAACTATTTCAAAATTTGAAGTTTAAATTTTGTAATATCAAGTTCCATGCCCAATTGGAAAGGCATAGAAGCTTCTTCAGCTAAATGTACATGAACTAAAAAAAAACAAGTGCTGCAGTGTTTGTCTTTGTTCTGCATAAGGTGCTGCATTTTAGTGCCAGTGTCTTGGACATTTAGAGCTGACTGGGGCAGCACAGTGAGATCAATGTATAGATACAGCAGTTTAAGCTGAATATATAAATATTTACTGGTTTAAGATAAATATGTGGAAAACAGTATTCTCAAAAATATTTTCCAATACATTTGTACACCTTTGTACACAAAGGTTTTTGAGAGTCCAGTGCTGTTGGTGTTGGCTCTGCTACTGAATATCACCAAGTGCTCTTTACTTCTCTGTTAAGTGTGTACATAATGGGAAAATTCCCAAATCCAGGTTTTATCAGGCTGCTGCAGATAAAGCTGTGTACTGACTTTTGATTGCAGAGAAGTCAATTGCACTATGCAAACAATATTTATTTAACTGGAAATATTCCTGAAAAACTTACTTTTGGTAATTGCAAATGGCAAGAGGTTGTTTAGAACTACAGTAGTTGAGAGTATCTTGTATCATTTTTAGGAGTAATTTAGAAGAGAGACTAAAAGCACAGTATCCAGAGGTGATAGGTTGGAGCCCAAAAAGCTTTCATGTATTTCTACAATTCAACTTAATTCACCCTGTTTTCAAGGAATGTGTTATTTTCTGAATCATAACATTGGAAGAGGAAGTTCTTCATCTAACACCTTGATATAAATGGAGAGTGATTTTGAATTAGAGGAAAATTCAGATTGCAGAGACAAACCTATAAATGTGTAAGGAGTAGGAGGCTATGTGAAAGTTATGTATAAGAATCTAAGTTGGAGACTTCTAAAATTAAAATTGGTAAGACCTATAGAGCCAGAATAATCTGTACATCTGAATATATAAGTGCTTTCTCTTACACATGTGCACGGCTGAGGACAGCAGCTGATGGGGGTGGTTTAGAGACCTTGCTGTTGAGAACCCAGCTTTGCATTATTAAGGCCATTTCTCACATCATGTAGAGGATCAGTAAAAAGCATTTGTGTATTTATGGGATTTGAAAATTTAGGAAACTAGCCTCCTTTATCTCAGGGCTAGCAGACCAACCACTTGAAAATGCAGCACATCCTGAAAAAAATGTTGGAGAAGTGAAATTCTTACATTTGTATGGGTTGTCTGTGTTGTGTCATGAACAGCTGCTGTTCTCTTGCTGGCAGTTGTGCAGGTCAGAGCTGCAGAGTCTGCACATGAGCTGTGTAAGCATTTCTCCATGTTACAGAGGCTGTTCCTGCTGTTTCCCCTTTGAAGTCTGACCTTACTCCATTTCTCTCTGTATTTGAAGGTAATTGAAGCTCCTGGTGCTTCCAAGTGCATCGGCCCCGGCTGTTTCAACGTGGCCCAGCCCGACTCCGTGTACTGCAGCAACGACTGCATCCTCAAACACGCTGCAGCCACCATGAAGATCTTGAGTTCTGGCAAGGATGCGAAACCAAAACCTAAAGAGAAGATCAAACCAAAATCTGAAAAGCCTGGCATACCAAAACCTCAGCAGCAGGTAAGCTTGTGTTCATGATCCACAGCAGTTGCCCTGGAGCACTGTGCCTTATTTCTGTGCTTTTTGACTCAAATAAAACTGCCAAGTCCTGCATTGAAGAGGAGCTTTCTGTTACTTTTTTTGTTGTTATTCTCTTGCGTTTTCCTGTGGTAAGGACAATAAAATATTTTCCTTTCATTTTTAAAAAATCTCAATAATTGCCTCTAGATGGAGATAGTTTCTTGCAAGGGTTGTCTAGATGGCAACGACTTTTAAGAAAGTACTATTTCAAGTAATTACATCTTTTTTATTTTACTTTAAGTCAAATTAATTTTGGATTCTTAAACTAAATTTCAAATTACTGGGTTTTGGAGTAATCAAATAATTTCAAATGGTGCACTATAAAACTAAGGAGTTTACTCTAAAAGAAACCAGTGTACATGTGTGTACACTCTCTGCTTGTTTGTGAAATGCAATATATTTGATGATTATTAGTAATCAAGCTACTTTTAATTATCCAGATGGGCATCAAACCAGTTTCAAACCAAAAGAGACAGTTGCCTGAGAAAAGAGAGGTGAATGTGAAGAAGACTGTTGTGAGCTCAGGCAAGACTGAGGCAAACAGCCAAGCTCCTGCTCGAGAGCCAGCAGCAGAACCCATCACGCCGTCCTGGGCCAGCGATCATAATTACAATGCTGTAAAGCCTGAAAGGACTGCTGCCATTTCACCTGCACTGTTGTTCAAATGTATGTATGGCTTAGGGATATTCCTGAGTAATCATATTTTCTTTGAATACCCATCCATTCTTGGCTCTGCAAAACTAGGGAGTTTGAGATTTGGGGGTTTTTTCTTACTGTGGCACCAAGCTACTTTTCTCCACCTTCAAAGATTCACACAGATACACACAAATGAGAGACACTTTTAGGAGTTTCATATGTATCATATGACAGTTGTATGATTAAGAGCCTGTTGATCTACCCAGCTGATTTCTGGATGAAATCTTCATGGTTAAGCTTGAAATCTTTCCCATAAAGAAAGTGTCTGTTTCTGAGAAGGTAAGTATTGAGACATTTGTGTTAAGTTTTACAAAAAGGTTGTGCAGTGTGCACTGTGAATTAGCAATTGCCTGTACTAATTTCATTGTATTTTTGTAATTTAGATTTGGCACCTGTCTCTCAGGTCTTGCATTTTCAGTGCCTGGTGCCAAGAGTGAAATCTTCAACGTGGTATCCAACGATACTTGACACCTCTGCAAACAGCTTTTAACTGTCAAGTATTCTCCTGCTGCTTTTCTTTCTTACATGAAATAACTTAAGGACCATCCTTTACTTGTATGCTGGGGGGGAGGCAGAACTCTGTTATCTTTATTTTCTTTTTTTTTTTCCCCTTTCTCTGTTCATATTCCACACATTATCCACACACACAAGACCCCATCTCAACTGGATGCTGGGCAGAGGTACTGCCTTGCGTATTTTTGCAGGTTTTGAGTAGCATCCTTGTAATTCATGCAAAGGTAAGTAAATACTGCTTTGAAGCCTGAACAAGTCTTTTTGCTTATGACATTTTTTTTGATTGACTCACTCTGAGTAGTTTTAGAATGCAGTTATGGAACTTGAGATGAAATCTGGCATTTCAGTTACAAACCACGTGACTTCCACTTTACTCCTTTGAAGAGTAATGAATCAGAAATTCAGTTCTCGCTGCTTTTGTAACCACACTTCAGCCAATTTACATTTTATTTTAATGAGTAAATGTAATTATTGAACACTTACATGTAAATTAACTGATAACTTTATAAATAATATTTAAGATGAGATTTTCTAGTTAAAGCTTTTAAGCAGTGAAGGAACACCAGCTATCCTAAATTGCTGTTGATGAACATGGTACATACCAGGTATATTTCAATGGTCTTTACCCACATCAAGTTAAGTGGTTGTAATTTTTCTCTGTATTTTTGCTGCATATTCGGCCCTTGACTTCTTTTATAGTAAACTCCCTTAAGGTATATATTTTAATTAACTTCCATTCCTTTTAGATTATTTTAAAGAAAATCTAGCTTTTTTGTCAGAAACAATAGTGTCTTAAACATAACTAAAAGTAGTGGAAAAACATAAATGAAATTATAAGGGCTTATTTTACATCAGATTTTTCTGATGTAACAGTTACAGGTGTCCATAGAACTATTTCACTTTAAATGTCCTTATTGCTATAGGGTTTGTTTTTTTCCTAAGAGGCAGGAATACAGGTTGTGAGGCAGAACGTTTGAGGGTTTTTTTAAGGGACTTTGCTCTTAAGATTTACCACACTGTAGGTTTTACAGATTTAACCACTTCCAGTAGAAAACTGGATTCCTGCAGCTAAATAGTGAAATTGATTCTAAAACATTGTAAATACCAGACTTTAGCAACAAATAGAGAACAGCCTAGTTCATGTGATGAAGAACTCTCATATCAAATGCAAGGAAGAACTTCAGATTTTTTTTTTAAGGTAAGTTGCATTGATATGTGGGAGCTTTGCCATTACTAAATGCCCAGATAAATTGTTTGTGTATTTGTGAAAAAATGTGTCCTGCTTTTCAGTGGATAGATCTGAGCTGTAATCTTCCTGAGAAGCTGCCAGTGTACCATCTGCAGAAGTACTCTACCAGATTTTATTTCTTTAAGAAATCTTTATATGCTGTTCAAAACCTAAGAGTTACAGCATTAGGGAAATTCATGAGAGTTGTCTCACTTCACTTCAAGTATCTAAGAGTGAGAAGTCTCTAAGTCTGAGCTAGTCTGTCAAGGAAGACATGTTTATTGGACCAAACATAGCCTGGTTTAGATGCAAATCTTAAAACCAAGCAACTCCCAGATTAGGAATCTGCATTTCTGAACATTGATTATGAAGGACTTGTAGTCCAGAAGAAGCAAAGGACTTCCAAATACAATATTTCAGAATGCTGCCTGTGTTCTTCCAGAGCTTCCAGCCATGTTCACCAAATCCTTGCAGCTTCAGTGCAGGAGGCCTTTTAGGATATAAGAAAACTTAACCTGACTGACAGAATCACTCTCTAATACTCTTTACATCAGACAGTTTATTATTTCAAACATAGATTTATTTAATGTATTTTACTCAGTACTTGTGAGTTACAAGACTTTGTTGTAATTACATGAGATAATTGTTTTGTTAAGTAGTACCAAGAAAATCAAGTCACTTTCAAAGATGTACTGGGTGGTCAGAGCATATAGTGTATTTGGATCTAAGCCTACCACCAGGGCCTTTCTCCCAACCTCTTGTGCATTTGTTTAGAAAAGGGATATTTGGTGCTACTAATGCAGAACAGTAATACTTTTTTCCTTCTGTTATCCCATTACTTTGTGTTTCTTCACTTCCTAATTTTCCTGTGTCTTTTGGGGATATGAGTTAGGGCTGTACTCGGAAGTGAGTTGGTACACCAGAATCTGGTGCCTGAAAAATTACACTCTCTTCCATCTTTCTGTGCCCAGTGAAAATTAATTTGATTAATTTAAAAACATGCGTGGAGAAATGCCTTGATTTGATAAACCAATATTTAGTACAAGTACTTCTGAAGTTTCAGATAGCATTTGAAGTACACATATAAAAGGAAATTAGGTCTGAGTCACATCCCCTTTCAGAAGAGTTGCTTTTACTTTTGTTAGAAAAATTACTATTAATTTATTATGTGGTGCTCAGCTCTTATATTGCATTTCAGAAGTCATCCTGGCTTCCAAATTCATACAAGTATGTGGATTGATGAGATTTATGAACATTGTTCAGAGATCCATGTTACAACAGCAACTCTTGTAAGAGACTTTTTTCCTGTATTTTTCCTAATAATTGTCAAGCAGAAGTCAGCAGCAAATGCAGTTTTAAAATAGAAAGTAAATCCCAAAGGAGGGGGAGGAGGGTAAACATTTGCAGTATCCCGGTTTTTAAACTAAGTATGCTAAGTATTCATTAGTGCTTTAAAGCTTTGAAGTTCACCTGATTTATTAGACTTAAATACACAAAGTGATAATTTACTCAATTCAGGTGTTAAAACGGTTTCAATATCTTGTCTGCTTTTCCTGAGAAGAGCAGCTAAGCATGCAGGAGAATGAGGAGGGTTTATTAGATGAAAGCTCAAAAGGAAGCCTTAAGTTACTGTTCTTGTGGGAGAACTTCAGAGTAACAAGCCCTTGTCACACCAAATCACTAAACTTGTGTTTACATTGTAACTTGTAACTTGTGTTTACATTAACTGCAGACAGATACAATGTGAATTTATAGCAAATTATGATCATGCCTTACGTGGTACCAGTATTTCACTAAAGAATGAGTGGGGTTTGGAAGGGGGAGTGTTTCCTTCAGAGAAACCGTCAATGTTTGTGGTCCTGCTCCTGCTTCCCAGCAGGGAATTCCGAAGAGACAACGCTGCCACCTCCTGGAAGTAGGAGCCCTGGCTCTGGTGATACAAATTTCCTTTTGTAACCCATTTTCAGTATTTTTAATGTCTTCTGCAGCTGAACTTCTCCACACCCAAAGGGAGTAGGATGTGTGTGTGTAGTTACAGATCTTGGACTGTTTGTTCTGTACACCTCTAACAAAATAAGGAGACTTTGAGAATGGAACACAGGGATAGTGGGATGCCCCACCAGCAGAAACTGCTGTGGGTATCAAAATGGTAGGATTATAGCAGCATAATTTATGTGTGCATTTCCTTGTGTCTTGATTTTTTTTTCTTTATATAATAACAGCATGAAGACAGAAAAGAAAGAAAGAAAATAAACCACTCTACAGAGAGCAGGAGGAATATAGAGTGCACTAAAGACAGGATTTATGGCTCAGGAAGTAATAGTGATGTAGGGAGCTGTAAGTAGTGATATGAAGAGTAAAAGATAAGGTCTTGTCTACCCACAGGCTGGTGCCAATTTAATGCTGCTTTTGAGGCAAGATCATGCCACCTGAAGTTGTGGCTGTTGAGTGCAGTGGATATGGATATACTGCTGTTGGTTTAGCTTAACTTAAAATAATATTTTACTGAAACTTTGCTTTTTAAGCCATAGATATGTTTGACTGCCAGGATTGATTGTAGGTGAACTGGATTCCTTTTGGTATGAGTGCTTCCCCACAGGAAAAACTAGGCTGTGCCAGGTTCCATACTGTTACAACTGAGCTACTGCTGGCATCTGAATTGACTCCTAGAAAGCCAAGGTGTCTTGCCTAATGCTGTATTCTGCAACGTAGGCCTATCCTGAGAGGCAGTAAGTATTGAGTAGTACCAGGGAAGTGAAAAGAATTACTGATTTTGGTACTGTCCACTTTCTGGGACACCTGGCTGCCCTGCATGTAGGTCTGGCCGAAACATTTGAACTAGAGGAGTTTTCAGAAGGGCTGCTGACAGACCAATAATGATCAGCATACCCAAGATGAGTCTGCCAGAAGTTCTGAAAAATTCACCTTGGAGACCTAGCTTTGGAAGGGTTGTACAGCAGAATAACCTGGCTCCAGTGCTGAGCTCCCGTCGTGAGACTGGCAGGGGCTGTGCTGGCCTGGAGCTGGCACGAGACCTGAGCCCTGCCTGTGGAGGGAGGCAGAGCATAATCGTGCTGAAGCCAACATCCCCTGGCACCCAGCCAGTTAAAAGGAGCAGTGGGATTCCTGGGGAGCCATTTTCATCTCCTGCCTGTGAACTCCTGGAGCTCCCCTTCTCTGCTCTGCAAGGTATGTCACACCTGTGGCTGGCAGCCACGTGAAGATTTTTACCATCTCTTAAGTTAGGAAGGCTGATCCCTGCTCCTGGCATGTGCCTCTCAAACACCCAGCAGCACACCTGAGGCACTCGGAGACAGCAGGCCAGCACTCCTGCCATCAGGGGTGCTTGGCTTCAGTGTGAGAACCATTGCTCAGGGGAAGGGTTGGGGGGCAGAAACCTGATACAGCTTCCAGAGGCACTGTGCGTATGAGGGTGGTTTATCTCATCATCAACACTGAAAGTGATGAAAGTTTGATTAAAAACACTCACCACCCTCTTGCTGTTTTGCTTTCTTTTACTAATTTTACTTCAGTTTTTTGAACTTGCTCACTTGACTCTGTAGCCAGTGAAAAAGTTCTTTGCTAGTCCCCACATAAAAGGGATTTTTTTGAGGTGATCACTTGCACTTAGAGTCAAGTTCGCTGCTGATTTGCTGTGTACCATCTGTGCTGAACTTGGAACCTGAAGATGGCCTGTCCCTGCAAGGAGCGATGATGCCAATCCATGAACAGTCTGGAAAATAAGAAGCCCTTTTTTGCCTCAGATGGTGCTTCTCAAGAGGGGGGTAGGAGTAAAGATGCAGTTGTCTAATGGAGATCAGATAGATCACTACAGTATCATGTAGATTAAAATAAAGCTTGTGTGTCAAAGCTACAGATGTGCATCAGCACAGAGCTACAGGTTGGCTTGAACACACATCACTGCAGGAAGGGTAGGCCCTTGTCTCGGAGTCTCCTTGGTTAACTTTAGAGACAGGTTTACTTTGTGTGCCTACATGTAGAGGCTTGGCACACAGGCAGCTTAAATGCAGTGCAGATCAGAAATTATGGAGGCTTTCAAAGAGCAGCAGTGGGGCAGGCAGCATGTGCCAGACACTAGTGTTCAATAAACTTTGATTTGGTCTTGAAAGTGGAAGGAGATGGGGCAGGTAACAGTGAAAGCTAACCCTGAAGCCGGTTTAAAAGCAGCTCAACACGTGGGAATTAGGGCTAGCACCGAGTTACCTGTGAGGGAAGTGACAGAAAGCCCTGCAGAAGCAGGAGTAAGGAGAGAGCAGTGGAACAGGCTCGGAACTGCAGCAGTGCTGGAGCTCCTCATCTGCACAGCCGCGGGCAGCGGTGCTCGGTGCCACCAGAGGGGGCTTCGGGGCACCCAGCGGCGCCGAGCAGTGCCCGAGGCTCAGATGTCAGGCGGCCTCAGCACGGACTGGGCACAGCTGGCTCGGAACTGGTAAGTAGCTTCCCGTTGTGGAGGGCTTGAGGACTGACAGCTAGAGCACCTGCTCACCCGCGCCTTTTACTCCGTTTTTTCAGTTCGAAAAGGTTTCACCTTGGAAGAACTCGTGGATTAAAGTTCACTAGTGGCCACTGCTTGGGGTAGGGGGGTTGGTTAAGTTCTGCTCTGTTCAGGTTATTCCTGTCACACGTCACACAGGAGGGGGTCATCACACAGCTGTGTTAGATGACGCCTCTTGGGACATGGGCTGAGTGGCA
>NW_005054337.1:592283-612979 GCF_000277835.1 Geospiza fortis | reverse complement strand
TCCTGCCTGTCCTCTCCAACAATTATGCAGAGGGGAAATGTGGTTGCTAAAATTTTAACCAACTGGCAGAGGGGTGAGGTGTTTCCCTCGTAGGCCAGCAGCCTGGGCTGCCCTCACCTTGCCCCGCTCAGAGCGGAGAAGCTGCAGCACTGCGACAACGGCGCAGGGACGGCCACCGCAGCCACCTGCGGCTGAGCCCGAGGAGCTGCGGGACTTGGAGGCAGAGGTCACTGCCCGAGTCTGTGTGACACCCAGAACGCTAGCAGGGCAGGTCCTGCATAGGTGAATAGCTCCACTGGGCTCTGCACACCTGTGTTCCTGTCAGCTGGTGTAAGGGCCAATGCTGGTGTCTCGAAATCAGCTCTTGTCAGGATGGAATTGCTCAGCCTTTACACTGGCTGTGTAAATACTTTCTAACAGGTGTTAATGGGTCTATTACTACTGCACTGCTGCCGCACTGTGGATTTTCTCCCCCCTAAAGGCATAAAAATCTACATTGAGCAGTAGTAAATGTGAACCAATTTTGAGCAGGTGGATCACAAGTGGCTGTTCTCTGCTTATGTTGCATTATTAATTTTGTGGCATTTTACAGATTTACTGTTAAATGTTAATTACCAGCTTTCTTACTGTTGGTACCGTAGAAGTTCATTTACTGTGCTTAAGACTGAAGTTAGTTATGGGATTTTGGTTTTTTCCCTAAAACTCTCTATTGTAATGAGAGAGAGGTCTGAAAAGGAGCAGTAAAACCCAGACAGGCTTGGGCTGCCTCTGCTGGGCAGTGCCCCCTCAGGTGCTGGGTTCCTGACGTCCTGCTCCCACTGCAGAAAGTTCTGTGCAAGTTGGACACAACACAGCCATCGGCTCCTCACACTGCCTGAAGGAATTTTATCCTGGAGAAAGAAAGTAGATTAATGTAGATGGAAGAGAACACAGGGGAAACATGAACATGATATTGGACAGCAGAGACAGTAGTGCTGGTGTATGAACAGCCTTATGCCAAAATCTTAATTCTGTAGAGAAAATTACGGTACTCTATGTGGCTGCAAGATGTATTGCACAGAAGTGTTTCAATGTCCTGTAAGAGGAGCTGTGATGTTTTTTAAATTTAGAAAACCACCAAAAAAACAGCTTTACTGGAGTCATTGTGAAATGGGCTCTTCAGGTGTAACAGCCTGTGGTTTATCTCCACAGCATTTAAAAGTTTTAACATCAACTAGAGCCAGAAATTAAAGTTCTTTTGAAGAGCTGTGATTTAAATACTTTTAAAGCTATACAGAGAAAAGGAATAGCACATTTTTTCTAGTATCTAAAAATTGGAAGTCTGTAATAGTTTCAGCAAAACAGCTCATCACAAATGAGATATCTTATATAGAAATCGGGATTAGTTTTGAAGTGGATTTCAAAAGCTCTAACTCCAAAGGAGGATTGGGTGGAGAGGGAAAGGGAAAGAACCAGAATAGACTTAAATGCTATACAGAAATATTCTTTAATGATTGGAATAGATACAGTTTCCTTTGGATAAGGTACCTGCTGGTGGTGTGGAATAGATACAGTTTCCTTTGGATAATATACCTGCTGGTGCCATAAAACCCAGCCTGCAGGTGTTGGTGAGGGACTGGGATACAAGTACAGCCTGCAAATCCTTCATGCAAAGTTAACAGCCCTACACTGTGGAAATCCTGCTTAATTGGGCCTCCACAATGGCCTGGCAGTGCTGAGACACCGTGTTGAGAGGTTCAGAAATACCTGGAACTGTCGGGCTCGTCTGTCCCAGCAGATGCTGTGGCAGGTCTGTCCTGTCTGCATGCAGAAGCCTCATTCCCAGCTGGGTGTTGTAGTGTCAAGTGTAACTGCAGGGGGAATTTCCTTAGGGGAGGGGTTCTAGTTCTGTCTGTAGTGAGCACAGCAAGTTTATTAAGCCTGGGAGGAATGAAGAGTTTTCTGCCAGAGGATTCATTGGGTTTCACCCTGGGAATGTGTTGGCTCATTAGCTGCAGCTGCACCTCGGTCTCTTCAGCCCACGCCTCCCTCCAGTCAGTAAGGATCCTGTTCCTCTCCTAACAAGTGGCCCATGGGACAAAATGGGGCAATTAGGAATTACTGTTAAATTGTGTTTCTGACGTCAAGCCAGGGAGGTTCACCTGGTTTTTTAAATAGGTGAATAGAAAAACCACCAAATGCCTTATTCTAAACTGTCAGTGGTGAAACTCCATTTTAATCTCTTAGGTAGGATAGGCTGATGTTCAGTGCTTGCCTCATCTTTTTATTTTAAATTTGATTTCGGGCATTTATTATAGATGTACTGGAGCTACTGATGAAAAGACCAAACCCGCCATGGTATAAAACACAGTGGCCAGCGTGTGCAGTAGCATTGGCTGTGCCTTCTCCTCATGCTGCCCATAGACTGCAGGGCCAAGGACTTGGAAATCATGGGCTGAGGGAATGTCTGCTCCATGATCTGTCTCATCCATTTGCTGAGCAGCTCTGGCATCTGTTCAGAAGTGAAGCTCCGTATGTGTTGGCATGCTGCTCTCAGAAAAGAGCACATTTTTCTTCTAGTGCTTCCCAACAGACACCTACCATGTTCCCATACCTGTCAGGAGGTGCTGTCAGCTTTGGGGTGTGCTCATGTTGACGATAGATCAGTAGGAGAGTGAGCTGCCACTCCAAGAGTCAGTGCTGCTCCTTCCCCACCCTCCACTGGCTGCCCCTGGATCTAAGACCTGTGTAATGCACAGTGAGTTGCTTCAGCTGAATTATGGGACAGCACATTGACACTGAAACCCAAAACTTGATAGGACAAAATTTCTGATTTCTCATTATAAAACAGGGTAAAAGGGTTTTTTAGATTAGTCTCATGTACAGATGTCACAGGTTGTTTGTACAGAGGATCTCAGTATTCTGGATCCTTTATCAAAACCTGCACACACTTGATTGGACAGTGTCAGTTTGAACAGGACCTTGGTAGTTCTGGAGAACTGGAAGAATCACTTATGACTGAATTAGTACATAAAGAATCTGTGCCATCCATGTCTGATCAACAAGTTCTAAGGAGACACTAGAAATTAGTGTAAAACAGCATTGTAGCTTGAAACTGTTAGGTGTGCATGATACTGGGGAGCTATTTACATGTTTTCTGTTGGTTAAAGAAGCATAAAAATCACACACCTTAAGAATAGTCATGGTGTCAGCTGGCAAGTTAAAGGGATGCCTCTGTGTGTCCTTGGACCTTACAGACTGCTGACCTTCAGCCCCAGAAATGTCAGTCTAGCTTTGTACTAGTAGCTTTTATTTATTTATTAATTTATTTTACAAATCTTTATTCTTACTGTGATATAGTTGCTTGTAACAGAAAGGTGTTTGGTGTGGGTATAGTTGTTATATAGACACAACATGTGATGGACACAAAACATCTTGGTTCTGCTGATGTTCTACTCTATCAATGTAGTTTTTGTTAAGTACTTTGAACTAATCATTAAATAGGTAGTGATTAGGGGATTGAAAATAAATTTAGTTATACTTCTGCTGTAACCACAAAGAACTAAACCTCTAATACTGAGGACTGAATTTTGCCGTCACTTCGCAAGCCACTGTTCTGTCCTGCCTTGCTGTGGCAGGTCACAGAGTGTGCTGCTGTCCTACCTGCCTGGAAAGGTACAGGTCTGTGCAGAAGATAAATAAACCAGGAGAAAGAGAATGGGAGTAGTTCCTGCAGTGTTACCAGTGCACATATTTTGGGCATTTGCCATCTGTCTCTTCAAGATTGACCTCGGAATAGGTTGGCTAGTTACTTCTTGGATTCTGGGAACCCTGCTTGACCAAATCAACCATATCAGCAATAGTTCCTTATGTTCCTCATCCTCCTTCCTGGTATTGCCAGAGTCCTCTTGACAACTGGAATAGTATTAGGGGAGACATACAGAGAGACACTGTGGGTCACATGGAAGGTGTCCCTTGCTCAGTCAGACAGAAATCAAGGCCAGTCTAGGGAAAACTCTGGGAGTAATGTGAGGGTAATAATTGCATTTCATTTATAGCAAAATCATCACAGCCTATGAAATGATTTAATGTACTTTGCCAGCGGGTTTTGTTTTACACTTCAAGTAGTTAAAGCTGGCTCAGAAAAAACCTCCTTAGTTGTAAAATACTTCTAGGAGAAAGCTGGGGACACATATCTTTTGCAAGATAGAGTGTCTATCCATCTTCTGGCTTCTTGTGTTCCAGCAGAAGTTGAGCATACACCCTTGCACTTCAGCTACCAAAAGGTCAGTTCCTGTGGTGTATCTTGGCTCATCTCCCACTGGTTTCCATGGAAGCTGCCAGCACCGAGGGCCAGTTGCAGGGAGGGGGATGAGAGGGCATTGCTGGAAGTGCATGCTGCTGTCCAGGGAAGTGCTGGTCTCCACTAGGCATGTAGAGACTTGCAAGGCCATTTCTTCACAAAATAAGGTAGTATCATTTGTTCCTTAACAATGCTAAATCTTCTGCACTTTGAGGGATGATTACATTGGGAAATCATGCTGATGTGTGGGGTGTTTTGAACCAGGCCCCCTCAGGAGGGCTTGGTCCCTATCAAGTCAATCTCAGGACAGTTTAGACCTTTTCCAGTGATTTCTGCTCTCATCAGAACAGACCTGGTAGGTGAAGAGGGACCAGCTGGTCCTTGGTAGAGTTACTGGAATTCCTGGTGTTGCCCAGGAGGTGTCCTGCACATTGCACCTGAGGAGTGTGGGCTGATACAGCTACAGACCTTCAATAAGGTTTGAAACAACTCTATTTTAGGAGTTGAGGTTTGGTACTCAGAACCCATCCTCATTTGAGCTCTCAGGATCCATATGCTGGTGTTTGCCCACTGTCACTTTGATGTCTTGGAAATTACATTCTGGATGAGAGGGATGTGTGTGTTTTGGGGTTTGGCATTTTTTGCTGGGTTGAATTGTTCATTTCTGTTCCAGAAGGTGGTACAGATGAAATGCAATTTAAAAACATATTTGCTTTTAAAATCCTGTGCAAGTATATCTTTTACAGGTGTGAAAACAAGAGCTTTTACTTAGACTTCATAAATTTTCTTGCATATGTGTATCAGTTATTGTAACATTAGAATTTTCAATGGAAGACTGAATATTATGAATGGAATAGTTTGAGAATGGTGAGAATTAGATGGCTACAGCCTGACTGCGGTGTTAATGTTGAAATATTCTTTAAATCTAGACTCTAGCTAGGAACTGAATAGGTTTATTAAACTTCAGTAATACTCAGCTTAGGGTAATATGAGTACAATTTTAAATTAATGGACTTTGTCATCGGGTCAGCCTCTGTAATTAACTGGTTCTGTAAAGTGCTATGAGACTTTCTCTGTTTAAATGTGGCACGTGGATTGTATTCATTATTTTCATTTTTTATATGTGTAAATATTTGGGTTGATTTTAAAGCTTAACCATGAAATCCCACTCAGGAATCTTTGAAGGTGGTGCCTTCCCCCCCCCCTCCATTTTTCTTATGCACAAAATTTTTCAACAAACAAGTCAGCCATGGCATGATTTTAAAAATCACTTTCAACAAGGCAAGTGGGGATAAAATAGCTTAAACTGCTATTCACTGGAGATGGTATTTCACTGATTTTTCCTTATATATTGGTATTAGGTCTTCATGAATATGAAGTTATAAAGTTAAACATTTAATTCTGTATTTTCATCTTTGTTTTAACAGCTCAAAGGGAAGAGAAAAGGAACGAAGACCGAGCAGAGTCCACATCAGCACCGAAGAAGGCTGTGGTAACTATCCTGGAGAAACAGCCCTCTTCTCTCCCCAAAAATCTGCCTTCAAAGAAGCCTCCATCCTATTCCAACACCTCACTAACTAAACCACCACTGAAACCTGCTGGAAGTTTCAAAGGTGTGATTCCCAAGAAACCTTGGCCTTCGTCAGGCAGTGTTCCTTCCAAACAGGCACCTCTCTCTCATGGCTCATCAGTTGCCAAGAAAGCAGCTCCGTCTTCCAGTTTGAGTGGGGGACTCAAAAAGCCTTCACTGTCTTCCATGTCAGCAGCAGCTGGAAGTAGTCAAGCCAAAGCCTCAGCCAGTCCTGCCCAGTCACAGCCCAACTCTCAGATCCGACAGAATATTCGACGATCCCTGAAAGAAATTTTATGGAAGAGGTGGGAATTCAAAACACTTTATATAGGAAGCTGCACCTAGAAGTAGCATGGAGAGTTTAGTTTGTCTTGATAAGGAATTTTGAGGGATTGAATTTATGCAACAAATTACTACAAGGGAATAATCATCTCAGGTTTATATTTGAAATAAAAATTCTTGATAGAAAATAAATTACATGTGATAAAGCTTTTATAAAAAGAAACCTCACTATTCCATTTATATTGAGACAATTACAGTAGAAGGATTAAATCACAACATAGAAGCATTTATAACGCAGGTGCTTTGAGATTTAAAGTCTGGAGATTTAGAGTTGTAGGGAACATAGTACAGGAAATACCATAGTTAAAACTCACTGAAGGAGAAATCGTCTCCTGTCCCAACATGAAAATCAACAACAAGAAATTCTTGTCAACAGACAGCTATCACGTAGGACAGGAAAAAAATAACACCAAAAAATGCAGATTTTCCCACAATAATTATTAAAGATAATGCCAACCATAAAGACTTGCCATAGAGCGCTGCCCTCTGGTATTGTCTCTGTAAAAGCAATCCAGGTCACAGTGGGGAATCAAGGATTGAAACTCAGGTGCTTGGGCTCCCTGTGTCACTCGTGGCAGAGAAACTCCAGGTGGCAGTGCCATAAGCAGGAGTCTCAAAGCTGTGTTGTCCATGGCCATCTGCAGGCAGTAATTACAGTTTGCCAGAGTTCAAGATCCTGAGATAGACTTTGGCTTTGAGGTTTCATTGAAAGGAGTCTCAAGCCCTTCCTAGGTGAGGAGCAGTTGAGATCAGGTTTGAAAAATTTATTTTTTGTGACCATACCAAACCATTTACCCCTAATGTAACCACACATTCCTGTTCTTGTTTGCAACAGAGTCAATGACAGTGATGACCTGGTCATGACAGAGAGTGAAGTAGGGAAAGTGGCACTCAACATTGAGAAGGAGATGTTTAATTTGTTCCAAGTGACAGACAACAGATACAAGAGCAAATACCGTAGCATCATGTTCAATCTCAAGGACCCCAAAAACCAGGTTTGGAATTTTCTTAAACAGCAAACTTGTATAGAAATGTGCTTTTGGGCTTGAATGGTCTGTCAGACTCTACCCTCAACATTAGGAGTTTCAAAATAGAGACTTACGAATTAAATGATAAAATGTTATTATAAAGCCATTTGAGCATTTTAATGATATTTTTATCTAAGTAGAAATTCAAAGCCTACTTTAGTTGGTGATTGGTATTTATACAATTTGAGCATTTGATGTGATGTATTTATTATACTTGGAGTTTATTTCATCCCTGATTTCTGATTGCTGCACTTTTCCAAATTTGCTTATAAGTAGGTGGTATTCTTAATAGAGAATTAAGAAATTGGAGCAAGTTTTGCCTGCCCAGCTCTGTTAATATTGTCAGTTACCTGAGCAGGCTCCCTTCAGCATGGCAAAAGTATCTTCTGTTTTCAGGGACTTTTCCATCGTGTCCTTCGTGAGGAAATCTCCCTGTCAAAACTGGTGAGAATGAAGCCAGAAGAACTTTTATCTAAAGAACTGTCTGTGTGGAAAGAGAAACCAGCTAAGGCAGTAAGTAACATATTTTTCTCTATGTCCGTGTGTACCAACCTTTATCACCCATTATACATTAATGCACCATTTTCTTCCTAACAAAATACTAATAGCACTCAGTTTCAATACACTTCTTCCCTACCACATACCAAATGATAGCAAAGTACAGAGTAAAATAAATGTATGGAGCTTCTACCAACACTGTTTTGTTTTCTAGGTGGAGCCAAGAAGCAAATCTCACGAAATCAAGAAAACAGCTGTAAAACGGGAACATGTGCCTGCTGTCAATATGGAGGATTCTCCACCAGTATCTGACTCTGATGTGAGTGCTGGGGCTGTTCCTTCAGATGAGGATGTGGAGGGGGAGCAATGGCAGTTAGGGCTTCACATTTGGGCAGATTGTTTCACTGAACTGCGGGGACATCATTTACCGACTGGGTGTGCTATGAGCATTCCTCAAGTGTGAAGGACTGCAACAACCAGTGATAATGGTATTTTGCAGGCACTTCAAAAATGCTATATACTTTTCAGCCCTTGATGTCAATTTGCAGAAAAATCTTTTCTTTCTGAACATGAGCTCTACTTTAAAAGCACTGTGGCTTGAAATTTGGACACATATCATGTGATAACTCCATCTAACATGATATGTTTCAAGCAAGGATTTTATGTATTCTTTTAAAAAACTGAATGAACAGTTTTACAAGTATTTTTTTATTGTTGAAGTTAATGATCAGCTGTGATATTTTTTGTGTTTAATTACTTTTAGGAACAGCAGGAGTCAACCCGAACTGCACCCAATTTGAACAGTCCTCCTTCTCTAGATGTTTTTAGCAGCATGTTGAAGGATACAACAAGTCAGCATCGAGCCCATCTTTTTGACCTGAACTGTAAAATCTGTACAGGTATTTATTGAGAATCCTCACCTTGGGCAAAGTGAAAGAACTGTTATTTAAGTGTTGTTAGTTTATTTGTTTTTTTGAAATAGTTTCTCCAAACTACTATTAATACTAATCAAAAATGCTTGATATAAATCTGTAGGTCAGATTTCAGCATCAGAAGATGAGATACCAGCTAAGAAGATGAAGACAGGTCCTTCTGCTAAGAAAGTAGAGTTGAAATCAAAGCCAGAAGTGCAGGCCAAGTATGAGAGTCCTGCAGCAGCCCCGGCAGCAGAGCCTGACAAAGAGCCCGTCGCTGATGACGCAATGGAAATTGATGTTGAACCGGCAGCAGAAACAGTTTCCCAGCCAACCACAGAAGGGACTTACATTCCTACAAGCCAGAGCCAGAACAGCACAGACTCTGCTGTACCTGAAGAGGTCTCTGCTGTCGCTGCCTCCTGTGCTGGCCCTGTTGTCACAACCGTCACAGTTTCTGGCAGAGACCCCAGGACAGCCATGAGCAGCTCCTCTGCGACTGTGACCCCAGCCCTGCGTCCTGGGCCCGCAGCTGACAAAGCCTCCACGGGGGAAACCAAACAGGAGACTTCCAAACCAGTTATGACTGTCCCCAAATCAATATTAACCAAACCCTCTTCCTCACCAGATCCCAGATACCTGGCAGTTCATCAGTCACCCAACATCAAGTGCGTATCCTCAGCAGCTGCCACATCCCTCCTGTGGCTCTCTGCAGATTCCCATGTGTCCCATATCCTGTTCTCTTTTCTTCAGCCAAAAGGCTTGTTGAGGTTTAAAGTTCAGGGAGCCTGATTCACATTTTTAAAATGCCATCTCTCCTCATTTGCTTTCTCTAGCTTGGTAAAGTTTTCAGAGCATCAGTGTGTGCATCAACAGATGCACAGAGTATCAACAAAGATTCTACAATGTTACAGCAGAGAAATAAAACTTGAGGGTGTCGTGCAGACTTAGAAGTCTGAATATACATTAATATCTAGAAAGACAGTGCATGGGAGAGATTGCATAGAGGTATTCCCAGATTTTCATCCTGTATTAAAGTACTGTTGCATCTAAGTACAAATTCAAATTAACAAATTGGTCAGCTTGAAAGGAAGTGGATTTCTTTCACATTCTGAGTATACACAATAGTAAAAATAATTATTGCTGAGTATATCCTTTTGCAATTACAGTTAAAATAGTTTTATTCATAGCAAGTTCTTTTACTTCAGAGTCGTTTTCAAAAGGATATTGTTTATTTAATCAGTGAGAAGTCTATAATTGGTTTTATAAAAGTCATACCTTTTGACATCTCTTTGCCTGTCTGCAGCTACGAGTGTATTTTCTGCTATTCCTTGCTTTTTTAACTGTTACCAGGTTAATGGAAAACATTAACAAAGCATCTAGTAAAAATGTTGTTACTTATTCAAAAGAAAGTACCTGATCAATAGGAGGGAAGAAAATTTAAAATAAAGGGCCCATCCTCATAGGCATTTGGTAACCTTTCTGTTTGGATTTGTTTTGCAGTGCTTCAGAGCCTCGCTCACCTCAGGACAGCGACACTTCCCTCTTTCTCTCTCGTCTCAACACCATTTGGAAAGGATTTATTAACATGCAGAGTGTGGCCAAATTTGTCACTAAAGCCTATCCAGTCTCCGGGTGCTTTGATTATCTTAGTGAGGTGTGTGTGTGTCTGGAATGGTCTGTGCTGCAGTTCCTGGTGCTAGAAAGGCTGGGGGCACTGTGTGTTTATAGAGTTACATTAGAGCTGGAGCAGTGGTAAATGACATCTTTGTAGTAATAGGAAAAGTAGCTCAAGGAAAAAACTCAGCCTTTTAAAAATTCCTCACAAATATGTGAGGAATTCTAATGTCTTTGAACGTGTTTCAGTATATGTTAGGATCTACCATGGAATAATGGCTTTACACCAGCTTCCTTGTTTAGGACCCAGTGTTTTAAAGTGTGTGCCTTGTTCTGTTCTCAAGCTAGATGGGTCTCTGATGTGATCTGTTAGAAATTTCTGTTCAGCTGTTTATGAAAAGTATCATCCTTGCTACTAATTTTCAAGTAAAACCAGTTGGATGATACTGTTCTGAGAGGTTGTACATTCAAATAATGAGACAGAAGCAAGGTTTTTCTTTCTCTTTTTTTCTCTCAAGGGTATTTTAGATGACTTAGGAATTTTCAATTACAAATGAATGGTTTAGGACTTAGTAGGCTTGCTTGTTCTTCTGAGTACTGCTTTTGCTGAAAAGAGTTTCACTGTCCTCATGACAGGAAATTCACCAGAATTCAGATGACTTGGGGTCACTGCAAATGTGGAGGAAAGCTGTATTTCAGATAGCAGCTTCCCTATAAAAGCCAATATATATGTATATTATAGTTTCCCTGAAAATCCCAGTAATGGGCATACAGAACTATTTGATGTGTTGCTGCTCTCCATGTTTGGGGTGTGTATCTGTTCCATGTATCCTATGGCCTTTGGTCACATGCCATAATTAAACACCTCCAAATTTAGGAATAGCCTGTCTGAATTTAAAAACATATGTACAAAAGTCTACTAAAATTTAACTATCCACTGGGCTACTGGGATGGGGCAACATGCACTGCCTTTTTTGGTTTTAATTTTTGGTTTTTCTCACACTACCATGTAATACTTCTTGTTTAGGATTTACCTGACACAATTCACATTGGTGGGAGGATCTCACCGAAGACAGTCTGGGATTATGTTGGCAAACTCAAATCTTCGCTTTCTAAGGTATTCACTTAAAATCCTTTGGAAAACCCAGAAGAAATAGACAGCAATGTAAAATGACAACTTTTCATAATATAGGGTAATTAACAGCAAATACTGACATAGATCACACATGGAAAATTACCTAAACCACTTCTTTGAAATTATTTTAGTAATGTGTTTATTGAGCTGTAAACCTTGATCTCTATTTCCTGCACAGTAGTTAAATATTCAAACTATTTTCTAACTGAAATACTGAAGATTGAAGTTCAAATATTAAAAAAAGGAACTTATAATTTAATGTATTTTAGTATTAAAACCACTTCAGAGATGAAAAAATTATAGACATTATAGAGAAAAACATGAAACTAAGAATTTTCCATTTCTTTTTCATTTGAGCCTCAAGCCATTCAATTTGATGTAAGACACAAGTAATTTGGGTTTCTGAAAATGACAAACCTAATTCTATTTTAATGTTGCAAATTGAACAGCAGTAGTCTCTTAAATCTAGAGTGTTGTCCTGAAGGCATAGTTGGAGTGATAAATGTGCAGTTTATTTTACCTCTGGAATTTGCCCTTTACCATTTCATTTGCTGGTATGTTGCAGGTTGAATTTTTCCACTCTGCTTTTGTATTCCAGGAGTTGTGTTTGATTCGTTTCCATCCCGCAACAGAAGAAGAAGAAGTTGCCTATATCTCTCTCTACTCCTATTTTAGCAGTCGTGGTCGTTTTGGTGTTGTAGCTAATAACAACAGACATGTCAAGGATCTCTACCTGATCCCCCTGAGTTCTAAGGACCCAATTCCTTCCAAACTCTTGCCCTTTGAGGGACCAGGTAAGCACAAAACAGGGGAGGTTCAATGCTAGGTAAAATCACAAAACAAAAGGCAATCTGAGACAAGTTGTTGAATATTTAATGTAATCATTAGTTAAATTTTTTATATAAAACCAATTTTAAAATACCTAATTAGGGAAAAACTGGAAATCAAACTCTGCTAAGATAAAATTGTCCAAACTTTAGTCTTTCTAACAAGATGCTCATATGTCTTAAGAGAATGAGTTTACATGCAAAATCAAGCATGTGGAACAGCCGCTCTATTAAAAAAAACAAACAAAACCACAAAAAACTCTCACCCTATTATCAGCAACTCCTAAATTCACAAACCCTAGACCTTTACAAGCCATTCACCATCACTTAATTCAAGCAGGAAACTTATACTACAGAGGAGTCAAGAAGTTAGAGTGAAGACACAGGTAACATTTCTGGTGCTTCCACTGCATTCTCACTGTCCATGCTGAGTTAATCTGTACATGCAGTATGGGGTAAGAGGTGTTTGAAATGTTCTGTTCTACTCGGATCAAACTAGTCAAATCACTGGCTTCAGAAAATCAGTCCTTTGGGGAGAAAGGGACCCATTCCTTAGGGTTAGATTCTTCTATCTTTAGATAAAATTACCTGTAATAGTGTTTGGTGAGTTTGCCCCATGTCGAACATGGTGACGGAAACACTGAGAATGAATTCAGCTGTGAAACACCCTTCTACAAAATTTGGAGTCATCTTCATCTAAGGATAAGGAGATGCATATGCTTAGTTTCCAAAGAAGGATGTAGGTTTTATAGCAAATACCAGGTTGGGAAGCTGAAGAGCTGCAGGCTGCAGTGAAGGCAGAACTGCGTTGTCGTGGCCATGGCTGGCACTGCATGGTAGGTACGGAACAAGCAACAAGGAGCTCACCTTTCTGGGGGCTGACTGAGATCTGCTCCTCAGATACAAGTGTAGCACAAAACTCAATAAAGCACTCTCAGAGCTTGAATGCAGGAGCAACAGTGGCTGGGACAGGTTTTCCACAACTGGAGCATCATGATCTCATGTCCCTTCCTCCATGAGATGGCCAAAGGCACTTGCTCTGCATCCCCAGACAAGATTTTTCTCATACACTTCAAATCTCTTTTATCTGTCCCTGAACAGTGCACAGACTAGGTGATTGTTTTTAGGCAATAGCTACCAGCTTTGTGTTCTACACTTCTTTTACTTCTCCATTATGGGTTTCATTTCAAATGAAACTTTTTACCTTGGATTGAAGGTTGGCAAATGTAGCCAAACTTTACTACTAGTAAGAGATATTTTTAATATCAGACTGGTTTTGCTGAGTTTCAAGTGCACAAGTATTTCAAAGCTGGAAGGAGTTGTTCAGAACAAGTTCAGGTCTCATCTGCAGGTGTTCATGGAGGCAAATTTTATAAGTCAGGTTTTCAAATGGACATAACTGTAGGCCAAGTAGATTAAAAGTTAGCAGGAACAAGGTTCGAAGGGCAGGCGGGCCATGAGATGGAACAGTTTCACAGAAGATTCACTAAAGAGTTCTGCCATCAGGTAACACTTGTTGGAAACTCCTGTGGCAGCCTTTATTGCAGCTGTGCTAAGCTGTGTTGTGTTTTAAAAGCGATGAAAAGAATCAGGTAAGCTGTTCCTCTTGTTTTGTGTATGTATGAAAACCACAGCATGTAATCCACACCTTTTTAATGACATCTAATGGAATTTACTGTGTTTTCTTTCTTTCACAATCAATAAAAATATTTTGTGGAACGTGGTCATTGTCTCCTTAAATTTAATCGTGTGCCTTCCAGTAGAGCCTAGCAAAGCCTGGAAAAGCATTGCCTTTAGATGGTTTTTCATATTTAGATAAATATGAGCTGAGGGGGGAGGAGGGAGAGGACAATCAAGCCCTGCCGCTCCAGAAATCCTAGTTAGAAGATATTCCAGCTGTGTCAGCCAGTTCCATCAGGCACGTATGGATTAGGAATTTCTCCTGTTTTCTGATGGATTGGAGTTGGAACACAACTGAGGACTGCACTAGTACCTAGAAGATCTGCAGAAAACTTTGACGTGGGCAGCTTAAAATCACAGGAAAATGGAAGGTTATCCTGATTTACATTTATTAACTCAGATATTTATTACCAGATCTTATGTGTCATGGGCTCTTCTGCACTGTCCTTTTGCAGTGGTTTACGGTATGTGAATTATTTCTCTCTTTCACATACACATTACCACTTCCAGTTGTAAAAAGTCGTATAATCAGACTTAATTGCTAATAGAAAGTGATTTATTGAGGGATTTAGTGGTGATGGGAATGTAACAATTGTGTAGTTGAATTTTAATAAAACAGACATACATATATATATATCAGCAAATATTCCACAAGTGCTGGTATGTCTTTTGGAAGTTTGCTATAGGAACTGTGAGTTTTCATAAAATACAAAGGCATGAAATCTCCTCATGCTGTTGGAATGGTTTTTAAAAAACAAATGCACCAAAATTTTGCCTGAACTGTGAATGGAGTTTGTTGTGTTCAGCTGAGCAGATTTCATTAGGAAAAGCAGCAGCAGCAGAGGAACACGGCATTACAAACCTGAGTTTCTGTGCCGTTGAGTTCCACTCAGCAGAGGAGCCTGAACGTGGAGCAGTGTCACAGTGCTGGGAGCCATCTGTAGCTCTGAATTAAGGGGGCTCAAATCTGATGGCAATTGTCAATTGCTCTCATGATTAATTGGGACAGATATTTAAATAGCATTGATAAGATACAGATAACGGCTTGTGTGGGCCTCTGCAGTTTAAAATTCACCACAGGTGTGCTTAGTCCCTCCCTTGGGTCTGTCAGGGACAGGCAGAAGCTGTGTCTTAAACAGTACAGGTCAGATTTTACCAGCTGCTGCTCACAGGGAAAGATGGGGCCAATATACACCATATAAATATGGTAAACTTGATCTAATGAAAAAATGTATTTAAGGCCAAGGAAAGTAAATATTAATTCAATACTAGTGTTTAGTAGATCCTGTTTTATTGGCTTTAGTTACAGGAAGTAACTCAATAAAACCAGACTGGGGATTTCAAATGCATAATAGGATAATAACTGTTATAAATAATTTAGCACTGAAAACTACTAACTCTGCCAGCACAGCTTGCAGCACTTTTAAAGCCTGTGTTTGTGAAAGGCAGTCATTTAGCAGTAGTGGCAGACTGCAGTCAACATTTTGTTGTTCCTAAAATTAGGCACTTAACCTATTTATGGATATTGAGATAGAACAGGGCTGTGGCCTTTGAAAGCTGCTCTGACCATGTGTCTTCATTGAAGGAATCGTGTAGGACTTGATCTCTCAGAACTGAGTGTAGAAGTCAGATTAGGCAAAATTTCTAATATTTGTGTAAAATTCCAGTATCAAAATGTAACATTTTAATGGATTTACTCTATGATGACTAAATTCTAAACATGATAATTTATAACTAATGCTGTTAACTTGCTGCTGGAATTTTTTTGCCTTGGACGAGTATTAAAATTTTACCCTGTTTTAATTAGTGACTTGATCTCTATTTCTTACAGGAATTCAAACCTGATTTCTCAGTAATTGCTGTTTATTAGATATCCTGCCTGATGGATTTTTGACACCTGTTTATTTCAGTTATTCAGTGTTTGAAATTCATTGTGACTAATTGCATAAATCACAAGTCTCTGCATGAAATTTGGTAATCAAAACATTTAACAACAGCAGAACAACAAATGCCTACTGGCAGTTTCTGGGTGAACTGCTTGTGAAATGCTCTGCACTGGTCAACACCCACCAACTGGGGAGTTGTTATTCATTAACATAAATTTAGGAAAACAGCTGATGTGTTTTACTCTCTAGACGGTAAATTTAGGAATCCCAGTAAAACTTCTGAGTTGTTTAACCTGATTAATGTATGTGTGATATGGTTTGCTAATGGAATGTATCTGCTACTGTGGGGTTTGGGGGTTGTGTTGGCATGAAAAGGGTTTTGGTGCTAATAATTAGATATTAAAAATTGTTGCTTAGTGAGAAGTTGGTGTAATAAGAACAAGGAACATATATATAGAAATCTTCTACTTATGGGATCTTGAATAGAAGGGTCAACATAGGTCAGAACTCTCACATTGCCATTTATTCACAATGAGTATTATCTTTGATTTCTCAATATTAGCTTTTATTTCATTTTTTTTTTTTATTTTTTAGTTTATGTTTCTATATTACTGCTTCCCTGCTGAATAGAAATCATAACTAATGGCACATATAGGGAAGACAGTGTACTTAAATGAGGGCCTTTTAAAGGCCATTTAGTCCAGAAGTGAAAAAGATTTTCTACATTTGCCACCACTGTATGTTAAAGGATTTAGTCCCTGCCCTTCATTCTAGGCATGTTTGTCTGCCAGTGGAACTGTGCATGTAGGAGGAAAAAATACAGGAGACAGACCTACAGCCCTTTGCATTTTTCCTCTTTGTCTGAAACTTTCTTATCATTTGTGGATATACTTCTCCTTCGAGTCTGAAGCTCTTCACAAAGGACCAGTTCTGCTCAGGGTGTTTTTTACTGACCTACCAAGGCCTGATTCCCACCCTGTGCCCAGCAGCTCCAAGGCCTTCTCGTCCCCACAGCAGGTGCTGGCCCAACCAAACACATCTCCTGGGCTTGTCTGGGACATCCCCAGCTTCCCTGCTTCTCTGGCCTCTTAAAATAACGTCTGGCTGGAAAAACCCGCAACAAACTGGGAGTAATTGCAACTTTTTAACATTGTTTCTAAACGCTTTTTGATGTGATCTTTTTTTTTGCCATTATTGGTGTTTGTTTAACTTGGAGACAGACAAAATGTTTATAGATTGGTGTCAATGTGGACTTTTAGCACAGATTATATAACAATATAGCAATGTTTAGTCCAAGTTTTCTCACTTTTCAGTATCTCTGTGTATATTTGCCAACTAAGTGTAAATATTTGCTTTTTCTGGAGGAGAGGAGGGGGTAGTTGAACAGTAGAAACAATGTAAAGATACAAAAATAACAATTTGCCTCGGTTTGAACTTTTGCAGAAACACTTTAACAATGATGCCTGGTGCTGCCACCCTTTATTAAAAATATAGAGGAAGGAATTTAAACTTCTAAACTTATGTATAAATACATTTAAAAAGTAAGAAATGCAAATGCATATGCTTGTGGACTAATGAAAATTGCTAATAGGCCTGATGGAATTTAGAAAACTGTTACCTTTATGACTTTTGTACCTGCCACTTTGTAAAATAATAGTTTTCTACTGAAAGCATCATTAAAAATCAGATTTTTACATATACAATCTTTGTGTTCTCTTTCAGGTCTTGAATCATCTCGGCCAAATTTAATCCTTGGGTTGGTTATCTGTCAGAAAGGGAAACGTCCTGCCACTGAGACAGAAAAAATGGAGGAGAAACGAAGCAGAATTCAAGCCCATGAGGAAGCCGAACCATCCCTGTTCTCTAAAGGGCCTCCAGCTTCACAAGAGAAGAAAACTCCAAAATACACACTTTATTCAGGAGACTCCACCATGAGTACAACACCACCTGGATCTCCTCCTCCACCTCCACCCCCACTTCCCATTCCAGACACCTCGGCAGTGACACCTTCAGTGTTGAAAATACTGTCCTCCATTAAAAGTGGCCCCACAACCACTGTGACCCCACCGATTTCAACAGCTGCTCCTGCAAGCAGCACTGCCACGCACTCCTCGTCCTCAAAAACTGCCACGCCTCTTGAACACATCCTGCAGACCCTCTTTGGGAAAAAGAAAACTTTTGAGCCTCTTGCCAAGGATTCTGGAACTGTTCAGTCTTCCAGTCAGGAAAGTCAAGCTGCGGCAGATAGTGGGATGTCAGCGGTTCCTCTGCTGGACCCCATTGTGCAGCAGTTTGGGCAGATGTCCAAGGACAAAGCCATAGAAGAGGAGGAGGATGACAGACCTTATGATCCTGAGGAAGAATATGGTCCAGAGAAAGCCTTTGAAATGCAGACTGGTGAGAGTGACAAAAGCTACAGTGTGGAAAAGCCATCTACTACAGCAGAACTAGAGGATGAGGCCTATGATCCAGAGGATGAAACTATCTTGGAAGAAGCAAAAGTTACTGTTGATGATTTACCCAACAAAATGTATACAGACAGTAAAAGCAGTTCTTCAGAAGTGTCTGCTTCTTTTGTGTCTGATTTATCTGCATCCTCCTCCTTGGTAGAACAGCAAAAAATGTTGGAAGAATTAAACAAACAAATAGAAGAACAGAAAAGGCAGCTAGAGGAACAAGAAGAAGCCCTCAGACAACAAAGAGCAGCTGTTGGTGTTTCCATGGCTCACTTTTCAGTGTCTGATGCTTTAATGTCACCTCCACCAGCAAAAGCTTCCCTAATGAAGCCTGAATTATTCCATCAAGACCAGCAAGCTACACAAAAAGTAGATTTACCTTCATCTTTAAATCAGCAAGCACAAGTTTTAAACCAGAGCTGTGATCCAAGGCAGAACAGAGATCCTCGACAGGCTCGAAGGATGGTGACAGAGAATGACAGTGCTGATTCTCGAATAAAGCCACAGGTAGTACAGAATGAGATAGCCACAAGAGAAGTTGCTCCAGCAAGTTTTCCAAATGCTTTGCAGACTTCACTTGGTAAAGAAGATAATGCTTTAATTTCCACTACTCAGCCTGGTTTTACTGCTGATAATTGGGTTTCAAGTGAACAGACATCTACGGTGCCCCAGAAAGAGACGTCTAACAGCAAATTTGAACACACCATTCAAGTTACTTTGGAAAACTTGAGTCAACCAGCTTCTGGAGATCCTTCTGCTTCCAAACCTATACGTAAAGTGCTGCTTCCAACCCCACCAAGTACATCTTTTCAGCCTAATTTCTCCACATCAAATGACAGCCCATCTTTGCAAGATATGCATCAAGTGTCATGGTCAAATGAGTCAAAGGAAGCAATGGGAAGGGATTCCTTCTCAAATACAATGTTTCCTCAGCAGGAAAAGGCAGCTGGACACTTTGAACCAGAGATGGGTCTTTCATCGGTGCAATATGATGAACAAAGAAATCCTCAGTCTCATCAGTTTGTAGAACAAACTGAATCTGCACCAGCTCAGAGTGAGGGTGGACCTCCCCCACAGCACTTTGAGGAAAACCGAGCCTTTTCCATGTCTGGGCAGAAAGGGGGACCTCCAGTGATGCTCAACGCACCTGGAGGACCTCATGGACCTAATTTTAGAGGGCCAGCACCACAGTTCTCTGAAGAGCACGGTTTTCCGAATAATGATGGGCAAAGAGGACCTCAGTCTGGAAGATTTGGAGGTCAAAAGGGTCCCATTCCTTCCTTATTTTCTGCACAGCATGGACCACCTATTTTTGGTGATAATAGGGGCCCTGCTCCTTCTTATCATGGTGGTCCAAGAGGAATGTCACCATCTCATTTTGAAGATCATAGGGACCCTCACATGGAACAAATGGAATACTCAGATTCCCAATATGATGAAATGATGGGGCCTCCAGGGCAGTTTGAAGGACCAGATTCCCCCCAGTTTATGGGAAACAGAGGACCTTCACCTTTTCCTTATGGAGGTCAAAGACGACCCCCACCAGGTCAGTTTAAAGGACAGAGAGGAGGCCCTCAGTTTGGAGGGCCAAGAGGTCCAGCCCCAGGTCATTTTGGGGGACCAAGAGGACCTCACCCAAATCAATTTGAAGGGCAGAGAGGTCCAGCTCCAAATCATATGCCTGGTCCAAGGGGACTTTTGCCACAGCCATATGAAGAACGGAGAGGGAGCCCACCACCCAGATTTTCCAACCAGAGAGGTCCAGGACCACATCAGTTTGGAGGACCAAGAGGAGGCACACCTCCAATGTTTCCAGAAGAAGATGAACCTCCTTCTAGATTTCATTACCAGGGTCAGTCACCACAAGGGATGAAACCACCCCCAAGACCACTCCTGGACCTTCCAAGCCATCCATCTCACAGAAAAGAGATGTGGGAGGAAGGTGGACCATCTGCATCTCTTTCCAATATGTCTGGACAAGGACCTGAGTCTGAAGGACAGTGGCCCACGTCTGACTTCCGAGAAGGCAAAAATCCTGACTATAGAGGCCAGACATTTGAGGGCAGACAGAGAGAGAGATATGAGGGAGGAAATAAAGATAAGGGTTTGGATCAGCAAGAGCTTCAACAAGGAGATAATCGCCAAGGTAGAGGCTTTGAGGAAAGGCGAAGGGATCGAGAACATGGCAGACCTTGGGAAAGAGACCGTGGCAGAAACTGGAACAGAGACAGGGACTGGGAGAGACACAGAGAGAAGGAGTGGGATAAAAATAGAGATAGGAGCCAAAACAAAGATAGAGACAAGGATTCAGAGCGGGGTAAGGACTGGGAAAGAAGCAGAGACCGAGATAGGACAAGAAACAGAGAGAGGGACTCTTACAGAAGACGTGATAGAGAGCGATCGAGAAGCAGAGACAGGGATCGCGACAGAGAGAAAGACAGGGACCGGGATCGGAGCCGGG
>NW_005054337.1:588822-592243 GCF_000277835.1 Geospiza fortis | reverse complement strand
GAAAGATCGCAAAGATAGGAGTAAGAGTAAGGAAACTGGTAAAGAGACAAAGCCAGAAACACCGAAGGAAACTCAGAAACCAGTGGAAACTGAAGCTTCATCTTCCAGCAATCAGTCATAGAACTGTGACTGATACTTCCCACAAATAATACACTTTGGCAACCCAGCAAGGACTGCACATCTGTAAATACTGTACATATTCTCACCTTTTAAAAAATTCTGTTGTAAAACTAGCCTTACCCGATGTACTGACAAATAAGCAATTTTTGAACAACTGTGAATGAAAATAATCAGATAGATGAAAAGCAAGAACATATTGGACTTTCACTTGCTGCATTTTGTGCATAATGTTTTTCTTATAAAGATTCACAATGTTAACTGTACTGAAATTTTGTTTTTTCTACTTACATCTTAAAGTTTCCATTTACAGTACAGAAATGGAAAAAGTCTAAGAAGAGCATATTGCTTTTTAAGAATATAAAGTTATGTTTTCCAGTAACTTGAATTGTAATTTTATAGGAGAATTTAATCCAGACCTGAGGAGCCATACCTTTACATCTCAGTTATGTGATATTTTGGTGTCAAAATTGTTCCTACAGCACACACTAAAAATGTTGGTGTCATGTTTCTTTTACAATGGAAGGGTCATGTGTTTAGGAAAAAGCTGCAAAAGAACAGTGTTAATAATTACTTGTGACTGATGGAGGATTTGAAAATGGAATGTTATAAGCTTAAAGTGCACTATCTTCCTTTTATATACATGTATTTTGGGTCTGGAATCCATCTGTTAAGTGTACAGCAAAGAAACAAGTCATACTTAGTTATTTTTCATGAGGTTTTAAATATCCCATGTTTACAAACCTCTCATTAAAGAAAATACAAGAATAGCACCTTTATAACCAGCAAAACTTATAAAAGTATCAGACATTTATTTTGAAAAGTGGTAAACCAAAGGAAGAGAGAGCATTTAGTTAAATAGGCCACTAAATCTGTTACTTCAATTGAACTGATTTAGTGGAGCATTTTTTGGTTTTGTTTTAGGTTTTTCAGAATTTTTCCGCAGATTTAAGAAATGTCCCAATTTGATTGAACTTTTCATTATAGAAGTGCTCTTTCATTCTAAAAGGGCTCTTGAAAAATAAATGATACTGTTCTTTTGTTAGGCCCTACTTAGGCTGGCAGTGTATATAAAACTCTCCACTGAAAAAGACACAGCTGCATTAAAGTTTAAATTATGGTGGTACATCATGTTGTGATTGAAGAGGGACATTTTTCATGGTGAAACACATCACATTGCTACTTCCCATGTAGTCCTCAAGCACGTGATTCTAAAGTGTGAAATAAAACCCCACTAGTTTATTTGAATGTGTAAATTGACCGCTGGGTAAATATTTTGGTATTTTGCTGAGATAGATTTGGAAATGTAAAATCAGATTCCTGTAAACATTTTGCATCTTGAGGACTATATTACAGGTAGCACGTGTGTCACCACTGTCACATTGGTGCATTCTTGAGGTCCCTGTACATCCAGGATTTGCTGGCTGAGATGATTATCTGTGTCCTGAACCCGAGGGAAAACGGTAACATGCAAAGAAATCGTATTAAATGCAAACATCAACTACAGTGTAAGATTTTTTTTCTTAATGAGATGTTTCTAATTTAAAGACATACATAAAAGTATGCAAAATGTGTGTTTGTTTAGGTTTACTTGATAGAAATTTCTGTAAATTGTATTTTATATGGCAAGATATATCACTGTACATTAAAATATGGGACTTCACAGGTTTTTGTTACTGTAAGTAGAATAAACACCTACAGAGAGCTGTTGTCCATTTCTTAAATGTGTATGTGTATATTATTTTCTACATTTCGCTATTTCTCAACAAACCACAAGAGACTGATGGCACAGGGGTTTTGTTTCCTTGTAGTTTAATGATAGACATTTTGCAGGATGTCACAGCAATGTTTGACTGTGGCAAATCAAAATAGCAAAAATATGTGCTAATGATTCTTTCTCAGTTCTAGGGCATCCCCTAATTTATTTTGAAGGTTTTTTGGTTGTTTTTTTTTTTCATTTTAATCAGAATGCTTGGAATTTGAAGATTTTTACATCAAAAAATCTAGAGAAAAGAAAAAGTATTAATTCAAGTCACACAATTAATGAATGTCTTAGCTTTACATTTTTATGAAATAGATGGGTGGCTTTTTGTCCTCTAGGAAATTCTCCTTTAGTAGTCTGGGGGATCTGTTTATACTTTAGGATCGGTAAATCCATCTTCACAGAGATCAAGGGGCAAAAAAATCAACAGCAGAGGCTCCAGTGACTTTGTTAAACCACAGTGTTATGTAGTTAACAATCAGCCGGAGTTGGATTTTGCAGCAGGGTTCCTGTATTCTCCACGGCAGCAGGTGGTAAAAACCAGGCTGAAACCAACAAAACAATTTAACTCAATTTACAGAGACTAAAATTGGCACTGAATGATTGTCCTGCATTGCAAGAAAGAGAAAAACAATTCTCTGGCTTTGTCCAAACGTTTGATTAACATGAAAGAACTCGCTGTTTTGAGCTTTTGTCTATGTTTGTACTAAGCTAACATTACAAAGAGCATTTTGATAAATCTTTTTCTTGCAAAACCCCCTGCAAAGTCTACAACAATATAAGCAGAAACATTATTATTTCTATAAAAGGCTGTACTACTCCAACTGTGAGCATTGTAAAGGGGAGTGTGGAAGAGGATTAGAGAAGTAGAAAAGTGTGTATTGAGTTCAGTGTGCACAAACTGCTTTTAAAGTTCCTGGGTTTGCGTCTAGAGGGAAGTCACAAGTGAGACCGTCGGGATGTGGTTGCATTTCATGGAAATGTCAGTGCACAGTGCCTTGGGAGGTTTTTTCCTTTCAGTTTTCCCATCCGTACCCCGGGGCGGGATGGGCCGGGGAACCTTCACTGCCCCGCTCGGGCTCTCCCCGCGGGGCTTGGGACTGGGGCGGGCTCAGGGCCCCTTGTGGGGAAGGACAAGCGATTCCCGTTAACCCAGCTGGTTTTGTTGCCTTTTCCTCCTTGCACAAGTCTGCCTGCGCCGTGCCGCTGGTGATGCTGTTGGTGCAGGTGGGGCAGTTCCCTCAGCGCAGCCGAGCCCCGGCCGTTGCTCTTTGTGAGCTTTCCGTTAGCGACAAAGCCAAGTAACAGAGTTTAGCCGTACGCAAAGCAGCCATTAGGTTTAATTAATTAAAATTTAGCATAACAGTGTGTACCCAGCCAAGCACCGCAAATCAGCTAAAGCAGTAAACCGTGTGTCCACAACCTGAAGAAGTCTGTAAACACACATTGTAGCCGCACGTTCTTATCCCTTATCTCCTCACAACACCGCTGCTCCCTCCATTACCACCGGGCTCCGCTCCGGGTCAGTTTCACCCTGAGGGG
>NW_005054337.1:563205-588774 GCF_000277835.1 Geospiza fortis | reverse complement strand
GGGGGCCCCGCTCCCGCCCGCCCGGGTTGCCCCGCCGCCGTCCGGGCGCTGTCTCAGGGGGTGCCAGGCCGCAGAGTGCCCGCAGCCTCCCCGCCGAGGCCGGGGCGGGGACAGGTGAAGGCCGTTTGTCGTGAGCAGCTGTGCTGGAGGGGGAGGGAGGGTCTCACCCGGGGTGGGGAGACATGGTCAGGGTGTCAGGTACCCCGCCAGCCGCAGCTTGGTCCCCACTCTGTTACCTCGCCAATCAGTGTTAAGTGCAATTTTTTCTGCCTTTGGGTTTTTTTAATGGATAGTACTGACAATTGTTGAAGGTTTTATGGTTTTCTGTTGAAAGGGACATTGGTAACTGATTAGGTTTGCTGTAGCCATGTCAGGATCAGCCCCCGAGGAGCCTCAGACCATTCCTCAGAGCCCAGCTAGTGTTCCTGACCCCGCTCCCGTTGCTGTCGGACCTGGAGGCTCAAGTGACAGTACCTTTGGTGAGCAAAACCTTGGCTTCGCCACCCCCGAGGCCAGCCTGGTGGAGATGATGGACATTGAGTACACCCAGCTGCAGCACATACTTTGCTCGCACACGGAGGCGCAGAGTAGCGAAGGTGAAGTGGAAGCCAGGCTCAGCGCTTTCTCCTCGCCTGGCCCCTCTGCAGACCCCCCTCTGCAGCAGCCCTCCCCCAGCACCAGTCAGGACGGGGGCTCATCCAACAGCTCTGGGAACCAGTCGGTCTGCCCAGTGACCTGTCAGTCAGGGTTGCCTTGTGACAGCTACTGGCCGAGTTCTAACCCGCACCTGGGCTATGCTGACCTCCAGGAGCTCAGGATGATGTTACTTAGCGAGTCCAACCTCCCTGTGAACCAGAGAGAGAAAGCGCCCAACAGTAGTAGCTCTGTAGAAGTCTCGGGATGCAGTGTAGCAAAAGCTAAACAGGGTGAAAATTTCTTGGGGGAGAATAAGGAAAACATATTTGTTGAAAATTCGGCACTGGCACCAGAGGTTAGATCTAAACCTGCAGTCAGAGCTCGGTTGGAAGACAGATTCAACAGCAGCCCGACAGAAAACCCCAGATGTCAAGAACCCCAAGAATCTGGAGTAACTCTTAACAAGTGTGTTGCAATTACTTTTAGTTTATGTTGTTAAACTATGTATCATGTAGTTCAAAAGTGATTTGCTAAGTGAAACCTATGAATAGTGCTTGTTTTAATATATGAGAAGGATGGGTTGGGCTTTGTTAAACTGTGCCATCAAACGTGGCTGCGACTCCACTGAGCTCAGCTTAGGCCCCTCTGTTTATTGCATTAATGGTACAGCATGGAGTTCCAAAATTAATTACTTTATGACTTTATTCTTGATAACATGTACTGTAAATAAAGATGAGAGAACATTACCTAATTTTAATATGCAGCTTGCTAAAAGCAAAGTAGATTTTTGATAATAATAATAATAATAATAATAAAAATAATGATGATGATAGATTCGAGTTATAATGTGGAGGCCTGACTATGGGGAAAACTGCAGCAAAAATATTGTTTTACAACCTAACCCTGTACCTATCTTAGTGTGCTGACAAAATGTTTTATTGAGGCATGAAGCACCTTGTTATTGCACAGAATAAAATACCTCCTTGGCTGATTTTTCTTTTCTTTTATTTGGCCCCTGAAGTGGGCAATATAGCAATAACAGTGATTTCTGTTTACAGTTAAATGAAAGTGGTTTCTTGGTGATAGTTTCTAGAATATTTGTAGCTGTACTTTATTTCTGCACTCATTTCCAAGCAGTCAGCCTGGTATGTTTTCTGTGTTTGTTTGTTTTTGTCTGAAGTTTAGTGACATTGATCCGCCAGCCCTCAGAAGTGGTGGGTGTTCCTCTTCACCAGCAAGGGAACAGGTGTGCTGCACTAGGGAAAAATAAGGCTGCACCTGCCACACATTCCTTACCATTTACTTACCCGTTCTTTACCATGAATGCATGTTCTGCTGCTGGAAGTGCTAACCCTTCCCAAGCACAGGTAACTCTCCTCTGCCACCTTCCAATGCTGATAGTATTAACTTCCTGGGTGTGGTAGAATTCTGAAGGTTTGTGGTAGAGTGTGGCTGGGTTTGAATAGGGATCATCAGAATGATCTGTAATGCAATTTATTTATTATCTTTAAGACAATCAAGTCGCTTTTTTGGCAATTGTAATTACATGTGTCCCTGTAATGAGCAGTAGGCCATCAGATCTCCTTTTTTCTCGAGTTTATCAGTTTATCATCTCTTTCATCTGTGCAAGACAAGAAAAAGACCATTTTCTGTAGTTCCTTTCTTTCTAATTCATTTTGGTGATAAATATATTTTGCTCTCCACAACTTGCAGTAACCTCTGAAGCAAAAGTGATAGCATGGCACTGAGACATGTCAGAGGTGTCCCCAAAATTCATCACTGTCAAAACTCCATGGTTGTGTGTATTTGGGATTTATTCAGTCTGAAGAAGTAATTTAAGAAGCTAACAGAAAGATATCACAATAGTCTCTTTTGTTTTAATGTATACAGTTCTGTAAGTATTTCCTTTTTGTTTTCACAGACCTGTGGAACATCTTGCACTATTTTGGAAGCTGCCAAACATCAAGACCTTGGGATACCCAAAACATTCCCTTTTCTCTATCAGGAAGTTGAATCCACAAAACAGACAGTAGGTGCTATAAATAAAGCTTTGCCTGAGGAAGTTTGGATTAAAGTTGGAGGTAAACCATTTATCTTCTTTTCACTTAGTTTTCTCTTGGTCTTCAAATGTAAATTTTTTCTGAATTCTTTTCTGGAATTAATATGATTTTAGTGAATGTGGGAGGTGGTGTTCTTATGGCAAAGATGTTCTATAGGCAACATGGGGCTAGATTTCTCCAAGGAGGTTCAACACCTATAAGTTTAGCTGTACTTTCAAAATTGTTTAGCATTTCTGGCTTGAAATGAGGAGACTTGAGGTTACAAAGGACCTTTGAAAATCTGAGCCTTGGGTGAGCAGCTGGTTTCTTTAGAATCATAGAATCATTAAGGTTGGAAAAGACCTCCAAGATGACTGAGTCCAGCCTTTGAGCAAACACCACCAAACCCCGTGGCAGAGAGGTACATTCTTTGACCCCAAAGCTGAGCAGTATCAGTAGTCAGTATCAAACTGAAGAACATTTTAAGGGCTGCCTCAAGTGCTCACCAAGGGCAGGCACAATCTCAGTGGGCTCTCTGAGAAAATAGAAGCTGTGTGGATTTTGGAATAGCAAGCAGTGCCTTAGGTCTTCTGCAGGACATGTCTTGCTGGAAGAATCAATGTAGGCTGGTAATAAAGCTTTAAAGATTATTCCACATAAATAAGGCACCAAAAGAACTTTCCATGATCAGTATTTTCATGTTAGTGGGAGAGTAACAAATAGATCATTCTTTTAATTTTTATTTTTCCAACAAGACACCTTATGCAAGCAAGCCATAAACAGAAGTTGCAGCCGAATAAATCTGTTGGATGCAAACATGGATCGCAAACCTCTCGGTGAGATTCGGAATGCCCGGGACAACAACCAGAGCACTGCAGCTGCCCAGGGCCCCTGGCAGTCAGCACAGCCCAGCTCCAGTGTGCAGGTGCAGAGTGGTTCCCAGGATGGAAGTGCTCAGAGGAGGGAAAGGCACAACCGCCTGGAGAGAGACAGGAGGTAATTCTGGGAGCAGGGGTCATGAAACGCCTCTTGAAGCCCAAAATACTGGTACTGTAGTACTCCGATTATCCAGAGGAAATGTAAACTTGACCTATTTTGTGTTAGCTCCAAGAAAGAGCAGTGCGGGAGGTGAGGGTTTGGTGTTTGTTAGAGGGGAAAAAAAAAATCTCTGTTTCATTGTGGTTGTCTTTGTGTTTTCACTCTGTAAGCAAACAAAAAGAGATTTCAAAACATTTCACCCATTCTGTAAAGATAAGGTGACTTGCGTGTAACAAAACTAATACACAAAGCTTGTAGCAAACACAAAGCAGTCCCCAAAGTCCATGGCTGGTTGCACATGTGAGTAGTCTTCCTATTTTCTGTATTTTTTCCCTTCCCTCTGGCCCGTGGTTGATAACCTTGGGTGTTTGCCTGCAGGCGCAGGATCCGGGTTTGTTGTGATGAGCTCAATCTCCTCGTTCCCTTCTGCACGATCGACACTGACAAGGCAACAACTTTGCAGTGGACAACTGCATTCCTCAAGTACATTCAGGAAAGGCACGGCGACTCCCTGAAGCAGGTTTGACATCTCATTTCGTTTTTGGTCTTGGTAAAAATGGGAAATGTTTTAAAGCTGTCATAACAGCTTAACTGAGATGCAAAGCTTCTGCTTGATGCTGTTTGTGAAGGACCCACCATATCCTTGAACTTTCCTTTAAAATTTTTTTTTTCAGCTGTTTGAGTTCACTAGTGAGAAATTACAGGCTGTCCTCAGTCAGTGTTTTCAAATTGGATTTTAAAATTAATTTTTTTAGTTACACAATTCCTGAGCATGACCCTATTTGGACAACAATATGAAATTAAGGTCATCTTCAGTCATTCCTCCCTTCCTTCATTTTCTCTATTTTCTACCTCTTTCACAGGCTTCTAGTTAGTTCAGGGAGGGGGATCACAGCTAATGCCCACACTGTATTGAGTGGGTGAGCAGAGTTAAAGGGTTACATGCCTCAAAAGCAGCTCCTGTTCTCCTCAGCAGTAGTTGCAGCTCCAGGGTAATTCTGGCCCTGCTAAGAATTTTAGGAGGATGTGTATTGGAAAACCTGCTGCTCTAGATATGGATACGGCCCCCCCTCCTTCCTACTGAAGGCACTAATGAAACAAAAGCATCCATCTCAAGTAAACAACTACGTTAACTATAACATTTATCTTTTGTATTTTAATTTTTTTTAGGAATTTGAGACTGTGTTCTGTGGTAAAACAGGCAGGAGACTAAAAATTGGAAGACCAGACTCATGTGTAATGTGTCCAGCACAGGAAAACCGCACAGCTATGGAGACCAAATAGCCTGACCTGCCCACCCTGAATTGTGTGACAGTAGTGCAAACTGTGTTTCATTCTTTCCATTTACATGCTAAATAGGAATTTGAAAGTGTAACTTGTAAATATATATAAATAGAAATTTAAAAGAAACGTTCTCTATTGCAAATGGAAATGGAAGGTAACTACCAGCAATGGGAATCAGTGCCCTGTTCAAGGGGCTTTGGGACCAGAAGCTACAAGAAAATGTCATAACTAATTATTTTAACCCTTTAGTTATACAAAATTTGCTTGTCATCCTGCTTTGGGGTCTCGTTTAATTTTTTGCTTTTATTTTATTTTTAAAAGATGATGCAGTACAGATTGGAAGAGTTGTAGAACTTCTATCTTCCTGTTATTTTAATGGCTAGATGCAAACTCATTCTTCCAGTGTATAAAGAAACTGAAGTTACCGTATTATAATGCCCATTTTTCCATTTAAAATGTAAATATTGTATTGGTTATTTGGACAAGTGCATAGTTTCTAAACTGTGTGTATTATGAATTTTGCATTTGCATACATATTTAACATAATTAGCTCCAAAGAGTAGTGCAATGGTGTTGGCATTTTTAAATTCAGTCCTATTTTCAATGTCTGCCACACAACTGTCCAATAGGTTCTTGTGTTGTTAATTTAGACCAAAAATGGAATATTTTAAACAGTAGATATTTAAATGCACAAACTATTTTTATATTTAAAGAGAAATATGATGCTTCGTTCATAGGCTTTGGCATATAGGACAGAAATAGAACTGTGTGTGAGCTGAGAGTGGCTTTATTAATTTTTTTAAATAGATGATGCTAGCAAGTTTGAAAGTGTAAAAAGTTCTACCAAAATTAATACTGGTTTAAATCACGGATAAGAACAATTTTGCAGCAATTTATGTCCAAACAATACTAGTAAAACCTAGTTCTGGAAAATGGAGTTTAGCCAAGTTAATTTGATTTGTATAATGACACTTACAACATCAAAAAGAAAAGGTTAAAAAAAATCTCCTTTTATTTTTACAACAGTTCATACAGGTGGTTTTGGCTGGACTTTAAAAGAGCATCCTTTCTTAGGTGGGGTTCCATCACAATTACTGTGCAAATAGCTGAAGTAGAGGTCATGAAAATGCTGTTACTTCATTTCCTTCGTTATCATATGGAAATATGCAAAAATTCTTCCCTGGAAATTAAAATATTTACATTACTCCTTTTGCAGAATTTGCTTGCAAGAGGATTACTGTTTACTAGTCTTGCCAAAATATTTGAGGTGCAATCTGAAAATTTCTAGCTGGCAGCACAGACTTAAGCAATGGTCATTCCTTAGGCCAGAAGGTTCAGATGTTAAAATACAGGATATTGAAATGCCTGATTTCCACTGATGGAAGAGGCAGCTCGGTGCCTGAGTGTCTCAACAACGTGTCAGAGAGCACAAACCTGCAGGTCTGAAGTCAGTGGGAGCAGCACCAAGGAATTCAATGGAAAAGGCTCAAACTTTCTTAGCAAAAAGTCGTGATCTTTAGTACAGGGGGGGTGATGGTAAAAAGGAGCAATGCTTCCTCTTGAAGGTCTCTTGAGCAAAGGGAGGAAGGAAAGGTGAGGTTGTGTAGCAGTAAAAATTCTGGGAAATAATTGGGGGGAGGAAAAGATAGTCATAAAGCATCTTTTAATTAAAGTTTTCATCTGATGCTTTCTTTTTCATAGAACTGTGTCAAAGTCTCCACTTAATGGAATAGAAGGAGCATCTGTCCTTTTAGCACTAGAAGGATTCTGTTTTCTTACAATGCACTGTTTATTTAAATATTCAGTCACTTCTTCACTTCTTGTACTGTTGGTTTATGATTTTTTGGAAGTTGATGCTGCAACAGCTCCCATGCAAGCCGACGTGTCACATATTCCTGGAGTTCCCTGAGCCCCAACAGTGCCAGGAGTCCCAGGGTCCCCTGGCAGCCCGGGTTCACCCTGAGCACCATCACGGCCGTTTTTAGTAATTCCAGGCACACCAGGTGGTCCTAAACAAGAGAGGGGAAAGATACATGAAATATTTCCACCTTTTCTTTTTTAATATCTGTATATATGTGTTGATTTTAGAGATCTTAATATACTTTGAGTGTCTGTACATCACACTTGTTATGGCCTGTTGAGTACAAGGTGTTTTCAATAAATTTACCCTGAATCTGGAGTATGTGCTTTGGATTTTTTTATCTCTAGTTATTTTATGGAAGATTCTGAGACAACGGTGTATAAATATTATAAAATTTTATGGTATAGATTTTGTGGAAAAATTTAAAGTAACATGGTTGTAAATATTTTGGCTTTATGAAATTCTGTGAATGGAGAACCTGCTTTTGGTGCCTGCAGTTTATTCATTGTACAGGTGTAATCCCAGTTAGAAAAGCTGCTTTAACAGGTGAGCAAAATAAAGAATATTCTTCCAAGTTTCCAATATATATCAATTAATTTGCATAAATTAATCTTGAATATTTTAATAAAGGAATCATCAGGAAGCAGGCACCATCCTTTCCCTTAATCTGGAGAGCCTCAGAGTTGTCACACCTTTAAATGAGTGATGATAATCTATTGCCATCAGCACGCAGAGCTGTCCCTCCTCAGCCTTCACTTCAGCCATGCAGCATTCTATTCTATTAAATTATTATTATTATTATTTTTTCCCCTCACTTACCCTGCAGCCCTTGGTCACCATCAGGCCCATCGATACCTTGGCCCACGGGTCCTTTGTCTCCCTTTTCACCAGGGTCACCTTCAATCACAAACACAATTTCCACAGTGAGTTGTGCTCTGCAGCTGGAGCCACCAACGGCACAGGGAGAGAACAGGAGGAGCTACAAATAAATCCTCTGGGTGCTGCAGGGATCTTTGCTTACATGGCACCCCCAAGATGCACAACACCACCCAGAGCTCCACCAAGGCCTGATCTCTTCTCCCCAGTGCTGAATTCAGTTCACCACTTATTTCAGTGGGCATAAAAGAGAAGCAAATTATTTCCCTCTGAACTTGCCTCTGGGTCCAGGGTCACCAAGCTCTCCTGTTGGCCCTCTGTAGCCAGGGGGCCCACGAGGACCAGGATGTCCAACAATCCCCGTGCTGCCAGGAGGGCCCGGGGGCCCAGCTGGGCCCGGCCGTCCCGTCATTCCAGGAGCCAAGGGCTTCCTCAGGTTAGCAGCCAGCAGTGCAATTTGCTCTGAAAAACACAATCAAACTCTGATCTCCAACATTTGCACTCTTTCTTTAGCCAGAACTTCCTGCCACTGCTCCTGGCAGGAGGGAACAGAGAATCTGTCCTTTCTGTTTACCCGTAGCTTTTTGGGGTTTTTTACATCTCCACAGATGGAGATATTAATCATAAATCTGCAGGGTTGATTATTCCTGTTTCTAAAACCACTTTAAAGGATGTCAAGTATTCTAACAAATGACACTTAAATAATTTCCTGAAACAAACTTTAACCTCATCCCAAACAGGGGATGTAACCTCCAAATGCAAAACAGTCACTTTGAATAAAGAAGGACACTACAGGAGGACCTGCTCCAAGGAAATGAGGTGCACTGAGGAGAGGTGGAGCTCAGAATGACACAGGTTAGGGCAGGAGGTCTCACACAACACTTGTGCCAAAGTTGCTTTCAGTGCATTTTGACCATTGCCATGATGAATCATTTAAAAATACTAATTTTAGAACACCAAAAGATATCCCCAACAAAGTGACCTCCTGAATACAACAAGGTGACCTCCTGAATAATTTCCATACACTAAAGGTCAATGTATTTTTTTTCATATAAAGACAGAAAATTAACAAACCTCAGAAGCCATTTTATGTTCAGGATTTACTCATCTGGTAATTAAAGTCATTTTTCTCTCAGTAATACTCACCATTTATCATTTCCCCACAGAGTTCTCTGATATGTTGTTCACTGGCCTCTTTGCCCTGCAGTTAACAGAATTTGTCTTTGTAGGAACCTCCTTATCAATAACCAGCCCTGGCAGAGGCTGCAGGACACAAAACACATTTCCAGGAGCTTGGGAAGCAGCACAAGGTCCTGCATGAAGAGCAGGGGGTTCTTTCCCCTCTTCATGCAGGTGACAGCTTCCCTTCAGAACTCTGCTGTACAAATGGCAGCAATTCATTTTAATGTCAGGCCAGATATTTAATCTGGGGTTTATTTGGCCTTATTTTTGCCTGCTGAAATGTAGGACCTTATTTTTTGGATAGCATCCAAAACCCCACAATGCATTTTTTCCCTTCACAGGCTCCCTGACTGTGCTGCAGAAGCAGCAGATACTTACAGGAGGACCAGGTTTTCCTGTGATGCCAGGGACACCCCTCTCCCCCTGGTGACCCATGGGTCCTGGATGTCCTGGGATCCCTGGTGCTCCAGCTGTCCCATTAGGTCCTTGGACACCTTTTGGACCAAGTTCTCCTCTTTTTCCTGGCTGCAGTGAAGAATGAAAAAGACCAAAATGACTTAAAATGGAAGTCATGGTCCATTATTTTCTCTTAGGAGTTAGTTAAGACTTTCTTGAAGTTCCCTGAATGGATCTGGATGATCAGATACATTTCTGACATCCTAAGGGTGTTTCTGCATATATAGGTCATGATAAGAGGTGAAATTATCAAACAGATTTCAATATTTTGAATGCCACAAATCACCATTTTTCTCATAGATTTTATAGCATGATTGTGAGAACAACCTGCTTTAGGCAATGACACCAGGGCAGAGTTTATTCTATAGTTATAGAGGTGCAATGGTCATGCTTACTCCTAAATCCCTCAGGGCATGAGCCCCCAGTGCCTGACACTTACCTCTCCTTTTTGGCCAGGAGGTCCAAAGGGACCCTGTCAGAAAGAAAAGGGAAATAAGCAAGTGATTCATTCAGAAAATGCACATCTGAAACCCAATCTCCCAAGCTGCTGTGATGTGTGCAAGGCTTGGGTTGCCCTCTTTTCACAGCAGGGCTGGAGAGCTTGGTTAATTCTGACTGGCCACAGTGATCCGTGGCTTTCTGCACCCATCTGTTATTTGAGGAGTCAACTGTACTGAATTGAAGGACACCTACCAGTTCTCCTTTGTCACCTGGGAGGCCATCTGCTCCAGCAATGCCCTGAGAGAGAGACCAGAGTTAACAGAGCACCTACTGCTGACAGCAAGGACCTGGATATACTCCCTGGGGCTGGGATATATCCCCTGGGACACCCTGGGGGAGATGGGGGCTCCAGCAGCCACAGCTGCTCCAGCAAGGACAAGTTCTCTCTTCCCAAAGCTGGACTCCACAGTAGCTGCTCCCCTGCTGGTGAGGGCACAGGGGCACAGGGCAGCTGGCACGAGGACTGGGTGCCCTCTGCAACAAGCTGGGACCTGGATGAAAGGCTGGATTCATATGGATGAGAACCATGAAAGACATCCACAGGCTGGCACTGGCATTCCTCACGCAGGGAACCTAAATTTCAGCTCCCCCTGCTCTGTGTCACGGAAAACAGGGTTTGAAGCCACAGGAAAATACTGATTGTCCTGTTGCCATGGCCTCCTGAGCAGGGTCCCAGCTTCATCCCACCCTCAAACTGCATGATCTCTTGGTGAGGAACATCCCTCTCCTCTCCTGGGGCAGGAATGCAAGGGTGCCTAAAGCTCCTCTGACATCGCCTGTCCCAGCCCTTTGCTGCTCACCTCCACCAGCAGCAGCCTGAGCCATCTGAGCCTGCCTGGGGGGACACAAATCCCTGCAATCCCTGCCCAGGGCACAGCACAGAGCTCTGCTATTAGAGCAGATCATGAACATTGTTATGGTGACTCCACAGCTTTCCAGGGGAAGTTTTCCAAGACAAAGATCAGGTTGGTCTTTCCCCTTAGCAACAAAACACAGACCACACTGATGCTGGTAAACCAAACCAGCAAGGCTTGCTAGGAAAGCTCCACTTTCTGCAAGAACACAGCCATGCATTAATAAAAGTATTTGATGAAAACTGGCCCAAAAGCTCATTGCTGAAATTAAACCAAGCATGGAACTTGAACAGCAAAAAGTATAAGATTAAACTATTTCATTAGTGCGCCAGGCTTCGAGGTTAGGGTGAAATAGCCTTCATCAGGCACATGGAGCTGAGGAAAAGCTGCACTTCTAAACCTAACTGGGGAGGAATTTGATGTGAGGAGCTCCTGCACAGGTCCTTGTGGCTACAAAACACCCAGTGAGGGCCTGGTGTTTGTACCACAGCATTTTCATGAGTCCCCACTAGAACGGGCACCATCTGTGCCAATGCTGGGGAAATGGGACCAGAGAGGGGTTTGGTTTCTGCTGCAGAATATTTTCATTAGTGGAAGAAAAAGCCGTTTGTGCTGTCAAAGGCTGTCCCTGAAATTTGGTTTAAATGCCTTATGCTAACAACACCATGAATGTTATCACTTACCTGGTTCCCCTTGGGACCCGGAGCACCGAGAGGACCCTGAAAATAAATAAGACAAAGAAGGAAATGAGCTCCAACTGCTACTTTGCTATCAATTCCTGGTGTGGTCAGACACTCTCAGCAAGGGGTCAGAGTCTCCCAGCTGCCAAGTTAGAGGGTACAAATCTCATTCACACTTCCTAGAAATAAGAAGGGATTTAAGCCCCCCTGCTGGCTCTGTGACACTCTCCACAGTCCCTGGTTTGTGTTGTGGGGTAATTTCTCAGCCTGTGATGTGAGGAGGAGCTTGGATTTATTTGTGGTATAAAGCAGACAAGAATATTTTCGTACCACAAGGGCAAAAAGCCAAGATGCTTTTTCAAGTCCTTATTAGACTGTCAGTTTTCCTAGGATTTAGAATTAGGTGCTGCTGATTTAAAGATTAATGGAACAACATGGCCACAGGAATAAAATACATTTAGATGATGAACTGATTATCACCTCAGGAATAATCCAGGCAATTTGGAAAATCCTTTCATCTTTATCTACCTGACATTCACATTTTCAGCCCTATTTGAGACATTTCTGCTCCAGAGAGCAGAGCCAACAGGAGTTCAGGAGAACCCCAAATTTTTTTTCTCTACTGCAAAATCTACATGTGAAATTCAGCCATTTTATCCTTCAAACAGGATTTTTATAGCACACTCATCAATCTGGCATCTGCAAACTGATCTTTTTTTATTAACTAGATCTAGAGATGGCTCAGCAGAACAGGATCTTTGAGGAGAACAAGCATACACATCAAGGACATTTTATTTTGTTCAATTCAAGCACTAAGTTAAAAAGAGGGGAGTTTTCTATTAATGAAAAATAACTCAGAAAAACAGACAATGGAATGTAGAAATGCAAGAGTGGCTAAAACTTTGTAACACCCATTTTATGTTTGCTGATGGCAAAAAGCAACATATTCCTTTCTGAACATTTTAATCTAAATTTTATACCTCTGACTTCACAGAGTCTCAAGGCTCCATGACAGTTTGTGGCAATAAAACACATTTCAGTCACCAAAGACCAAGCAAGGAGCATTCCCTTGAAGACAAGCTTAGCCCAGAGGATTTTCATTCAAAATTCCAATTCACTGCAGGAACAAGGAGTTCAGGACTGCCAGCCCCATGTCTTCACACATTTCCTCTGATCAGCTCAACAAAACTCATGGTTTTGGCCAAGCATTCAGTGCTCCAGTAAGGAGCCCAGACAGGCAATGCCCCAGGTGGCTGCTGGCATCCAGAATCCTCAGGAATTTCAGCATAATAAAAATCCTTAGGAAAAATATTTGTCTATTGCTGCCTCAGTCAGCAAGAGCAGCCAAGCCCTTCGCCTCCCCATGTCCCACCCAGCAGGATGGTTGATGTATTTTATCTCAACACTGTTTTATATCTTACAGTCAAATGCACTAAACCACTGGTAATTTTCATGCCAGCAAACACATTGACTGAAATGCTGGTTTATGTGCCTGAGCAGCCAGTCCAAGGACTGTGAAAAAGCCTGTCAGTACTCAGCTAGCTCAGGCATGAGGGGATTTCTCTTTTTTTCCACAGAAAAGTCTCCATCGATTTCAGGATTTCTCTTTTTCCACAGAAAAGTCTCCATTGATTTCAGGAGAGTGTGATGAGTTGGCTGCAGCTGGGACAGGGTGATTGCATCGATGCTGTGTGTGCAGCTCTCCTCTTTATCCTGACCCAGGGCAGATCTCGGGGTGCTTTGTGTGTCCCCAGCAGCACAGGCTGTTTGTTCAGGCTATAAAAACACAGCCTGAGGGTTTAGGGTGAGCCCAGCACCACCAAACCATCAAGGACCTCATCCACACCGTGTTTGAACACCTCCAGGGATGGGGACTCCACCACTTCCATGGGCAGCCTGTCCCAATGCTTTACAACCCTTGCTGGGAAAAAAAATTCCTGGTATCCAATCTAAACCTCCCCTGGTGCAGCTTGAGGCCATTTCCTCTCGTTCTGAGCAACCAACAATCACATCTCAGAGTAACTGCACTGAACTTCAGAGGCAGAAATAAAACCTAGATTATGTTTTATTGCTTTAAGCACGACGTTTTCCCTCCTTCTGCTCGGAGCAGCCCCCTGGGCGCTTCATGCAGGGGCCTCTTCCCCTCTGAATGTACATTTTTCACCACAGCAAAGCCCTGAATGCAGCCAGGAGCCCCAGAGCTCCACAATAACGCTCCTGTTTCACACTTCCAGCCCACAGTCACTCCAAAAGGCTTTTTTAAACCTGCCTGGAGCCAGCACAGAAGGGCCATTGTGGAATCCCCGTGGTGCTGCTGCAGTTGCTTACACAGAAAGCAACTTAAAGCTTTTTTTTAAAAAAAAAACTTTCACCTTAAAGCTGGGGAGGAGGGAGCTGGTGAACACATGGCTCCTGTTCTCCTGAAAGCTCCCAAAATGCTGCTCACTTTGCCCTGATGGCTTCTTTCAAATGAGAATGAACTCATTTAAATAAAAAGTCACATTTATTGTGAGGTGGGATGCCCAGGTGTTTTGCTGTTCAGAAAGAAAAGTCACTGATAAAGCTGTAATTTTAAAAAAACCCCAGAGAGTCTAATCAAGCATCTCAGTAACAAAAATTAATGAATCAGCTCTCTCGTGCTCCTGGGGAGCAAGACTTTGGTTGAACCAGCGTAAGGAACAGGTGAAAATCCAAAACATTCTGTATTTTGGCTAGGATAGGGCCTGGAAGTTGCTTTTAAACAACCCACCCTGTCTGGAAGTAGTGGGAGTTTCTGGAGCGGAACAGAAGCCAGGAGCAGAGGGGACAGCATGCACGAGTCCTGCTCCCTGCCCTGAGGTCTGACTTGGGCAGCCCCAGGGACACCCAGCACAGCCACACCAGGTTTGGGTGCCCATTGCCCCCTAAATGCCCATCCCAAGCAGGCATGGGTGCCAGGAGTGCTGTCCTTACCCTGTCTCCTGTCTCTCCACGGATCCCAGTCGGGCCAGGCAGGCCAGGCTCGCCGCTGGCACCTTTGGGGCCCTGTTGGGGAAACAGCAAAACCAAGCTGCAGCTCACAGTGCCAGAACCCCTGGGAGTTCACCAGTCCCCATAGCATGTTCAGAAAGGTTATTTTTGGATGTCTCTCTCCCTTTTCCCCCAGGACCTGGGGACCGTTGTGTTGGTTGGTAGAGCTCGTTCCAGATTCTCTCCTGGTCCAAGGTCAGGCACGTGCCAAGGTGCTCCAACCTTTGCCCTGGGTCTGTCATTAATAAACCTCTTAAAATTAATAAACCTTCAATATCTGAGAGCCCACCAAGTGATGCTTCCCTCAGCCAGTGCCAGTGGGGAGTGGAGGTCCCACACTCTTGGAGAAGGGAGGAAGAAATGCTGGAGACCCCTGGAGGAATTCACTGAAGAAAAACAGAGAGCAGAGCAGCTCAAGGAGAAACTGAGGTGTCTTTACAAAGATCAAACCCAAAAAGCCATAAAAACCTTAAAATTCAGTTTGTTCCACCACCTGCCACAGGCTGGGACATCTTGCACCAGACCAGGCTGGCCTTGGACCCCTCCAGGGATGGGGCAGCCACAGCTGCTCCCAGGGAACAGGCTCAAAACTCAACCCCTCCCTCTGCAAACAAACACTGAATATAAATTGCTCCTGCAGGCAGCTTCTCTGGCCTTTTGCTCTTTCTCCCATCCCGTGGTAACGAAGGTGTCACGCTGGTTCTGGCAAATGGAAGGAGATTTCTTGCTTTCCCTCATTGCCATCACCCAAATTCTGGCCAGAGGCTTGCAGACAGCACTGCCCTGCCAAAACACCACGATGACCCCTGTGTCACACTGACCTGGAAGCCTCGGACACCTCGGGCTCCTATGGGGCCTTGGAGGCCGAGTGGTCCCTGCAAAGAGAGAGATCAGCTTTGGTAAGTGTGGGGGCACCAGCTGTTGGTTTTTCTGGGTCTGGTTTGAAGGTACTCCAGAGAGTAGTTTCATGTTCAGACTCAGGTGTTTATTATTTCTTACCAGTAGAACAGTCTCACTACTGTGAGTTCAGCAGCTTTTCATTAGAAGGCACAAAATGGCCAACAATCCCTTGTTCCAAGGTCCTTTAAGACTAAACTATCTAATTAAGAGCTGACACCTGGATTATTTTCCCCTTTAACCCAATAACTGATCCCAAAGAGCTGCAATGGTGACTTCTCTGCCCAATTACAAAATGCCACCCAAACCCATGGAGAAGGAGGAAGAAGAAGCATGAAGAAGAAACCCAGGACATCACCCTGTGCCCTCCATCTTGCTTCCATCCACAACATACTAAAAATCCCAAAACCTCAATTTCTCACCAAGTCTCACACCTACACTGCTCTCTATAATCTATTTCACACTTTTGTGGATTCTAGTCTATTCTGGAGTTTAGAAAACTTTTTCCATGAATGAGGGTCAAAGCCAGTGCTGCCCTGGGGGTCAGGGCACCCCAGAGCAGACAGAGAAATATTCCCTGTGTGCCCTGGGTTTGCACAGGTGAGGAGAACATCTGGGGCCAGGTGAGTCACCTGTGCCACTGAACAGCAGTTCTGTGCTGCTGCCCCTGCAGAGTTGGTTTGGTGTTTGCTGAGCTTTGTTAATTGCATTGTTGTTAACAGAAAGGCTTATTTGGATAATCAATGCTTAAGAGCATGCCATGCTCATGAGCAGCAGAGATCAGGGACAGCAAAAAGTGGGCAGCATGACAGAGCACAGACAACATCCATTAGAGGCATCTGCTGTCCCAATATTATGCTTTTAATTGATTGCAAGGAGCTACTGCAAAACACGTGCTGCAGGCCCTTTGAAATGAAAAATGGCAATTGCATCCATTTACTTGGGCATTCTTGGTTCCAGCAATGTACAAAAAGGCAGCAGTTTATGCTGCCAGGGCTTTTAAGAGCTCACCAGACAGAACATGAACATTACCATTAGGAGTCTCTATTGCTTTCTCCTGAGAAAAAAAATCACATATCCAATAAAGATCTTGGATGAAAAAAAAAAAACCAAAGTAAGTAATTTAGGCATTTAAATTTTGTAAACTGTCTTCTTGAAATAGATGCCTTCAGCAAGCTTCTGTCACGAGGCAGGGCTGCAGCTTTGGCTCCTTCCACTGCCATCCCTGCTGGGTGGAGCATTCAGGGACACAAATGAACCCCAAACTGGCCGCTGATATAAAGCAGCATCAGCCTCAAAAAGCTGAACAAGTGCTCAGGTATTTTTGTGGTTACTGCTTTCCACTTAGCTTTCTGCTTGTAATTCAGTAAGGAACTTTAAAAGTTATAAATACAAAGCTTTAGGGAAGTTGAGTTAAATTGCATCCAAAATGGCTCTGCTGAGCTGCTGATGGGAGCTGGAGGGACCTGACAGGTTCTGAGAAAAAGCTAAAAAACCCAAATTATTTTGAGTCAAACGGCCTTAACACTGGAAAAATCCTGCACCTCTCTTGGAACAGCCCAGTCTTAACAAATAAATTATGATTCTAATAAAACAAATCAGAAATGAGAAGCCCAGGTTAGACATAACGATGGGTTCAGCTGCAACTGCACCCCTGTCAAAACTCTGCACCAACACAATCAGCTCAGCTGCTTTTGCTTTTTGGCTTTAATAATGTGGTAGCTTTTGTGAGGCCAGCCACTCTCATGAAAAATTGCAGACATAAAAGCAAACATTATTAATACAGTTTATTTCTAAAGCTGATTTCCCTCTCCTTGGAAGTTAAAGCAGAAGCTGCTCACAAACAATAAATCATGCAGCTCAATTTCTTCCAAGTGGCACGTACCAGAAATCATATTAGACTTGCTGTAGGCTCCTGGATTTCAAAATGAGATTAAGATGGGGGAAAAAAACCAAAAGAAACAGAAAAAAAAAAACCAACAAAACCACTGGAAGATCAGATCCAACCCCAACACCAGGACTAACTGGGGAGTGACAAGATGAAAAAGTACCCAAGCATTTTCAGTAGTGAGATCAAAATCAGGGTTTTACCCTCCTGGTATTATTTGTTACCATCTCTGCTACTGGGCAGGGACACCATGCAGTTATTCCCAGTTTTGTTGCACCTATGGCTTCAGGTTTTGCAGGGCATCCCTCTGCTCTGCTGCAAGGAAAAGGATGCAGGACTGGGGAGGATTTCAGGTTCATGTGCTGGTGGCAAAGTCCATTGTAACAGTGAAGTTCTGCTTCCCTAATGCCTCACTTCAGCCCTGGCAGAACCCTCCTGTTCCTGTGCAATGCGGGGCTTGCTGACTGCCCAGCCTCTCCTGCAGCTCCACAAACCTCCTGGGAGCTGCAGTTTGCTCTGCCAAGGGAAATGGGGGGATCCCTCGGCATTTGCACGGAGCTGTCAGTGGGAACAGGGCCTGACCCAGCCTGGGGAGGAATTTCTCTGCTGCCAAAGCTCCCCAGAGACACCACTGAGAGAGAAAGTGGCTTTTCACTGCAGCCTGAGAGTGACCCCCCCATCCCAATCCTATTTTGGCACCTCTCTGGTTCTCAGCCAGCTCTGTACTTACAGTTGCTCCTCTGGGTCCTGGCAGACCTCTCTCACCAGGGATGCCAACATCGCCCTGGCAGGGACACCAAAGTCAGCTGTGAGGTTCAGGAGGCACAAACCCACCCTTCCCAGCCCTCTGGGGCACATTCCTGCATCCCAGGCTGCCCAGCCCCCAACTCCTGCCCCCCTGGCCCCTCTGCCAGCCCACTGCTGGTGGGTTTTGCCCAGCACCAGTGCCCAGCCAGCTCAGTGCTCCCTGGGAGCTCCACACCACTGTGCAATGCCTGGAGTGCTCAACCCCCTGGGACTGCAGGTGCTGCATCGCTGGGAGCTTTATCTATGCAAGGAAGCAGCACGTGAGCTCCAGCTGCCCAGTTTGGTTTAAAACTCACCAGCAGAGCCCGTGGTAAGTGGGAATGTGGCACTTACAGGGATGCCTGGCTCTCCAGAGGGACCTGCCTCTCCCATCTCTCCAGGGCTGCCCTGCAGAGCACAAAGCAAACACTCAGTGAGGGCAGCACTTCAGGGAGTTAAAACCTGGATCAGGAAATAAAAACAGCTTTAAAGTTTTACAGTTTTAGGGCAAAACTCGCAGCACCAGAGGACAGGTGAGCTGCACACTCTCTCCTGGCACCAGGGGCCAGTGGGGGCTGCCAGCCCCAGGCAGGGTGCCCATGTCCCACAGGATGCCAGGACATCCCATCCCATTCCCTCCTGCACCCCCTTCACAGCAGGAGGAGATTCCTGCCCCACCTTCCTGCAGCAATAATGATGCAGAGGGAACAATTCATAAAGGAGAGGGACAGGGGGAAAAAAGGACACCTCTCAGAGCAGCTTTGTGCTGGACTGCTCTGGTGTGCCTGAGGTTTTCTTTATCTCACAAGTAGGTGTCAACCTAAAGCTCCATGGAAGTTTTTCTCCTGAGGCGAGGGAAAATCTGCAGAAGGCAAGATGAGATCATTCTGCTCCTGCTGGTGCTCAGCCTTTTGATTCCCAAAGGTCAATCCTCCTCCTGGGACTTTGACTAAAGGATGAGGTTTACTAAACCACTGATGACTCTCCTGTGTCTGAACCAGGTGCCAGCCCAGTTATTTTACCTAATTGCAGCTCTTCAGCCCCAGCAGAAATACAGAATCCATCACTTTGGGGTGAGTCCTCCCAGTGCCCCAAAGCTAAAAAGTCTTGCTGTGACCAGTTTCCCCACCAGACCCCATCATTAGAGAGATTCACTTACTGGTTCACCCTTTGAGCCTTTGATACCTGCTCTTCCAGGCAGACCCTGAAAAAAAATCATATTAAAGCAATGTCAGAAGAAGTGAAGTTATTACATTTGTTATTCTGGTCTGATTTGACACACAAGGAGCGACCTTTGCTTGAAGCAATGGGAGGTTTAGACTTCTGCAGCTTTCACTGTGAAAATTATGATTTCAATGTCTCTCTTGCTGCCCTTGCAGCTCCATGAACACAAATCCTTGGCATGAGAGCAAAGAGCAGGGATGTACAAATGGACCAGCAGCAGCAACACTTTGCACAGCAGAAACCTCTCTCCAGGGGAGTTCAAAATATTCTGCAAATGCAGGAAGAAAGGAATACTTGATCTCTTTTAAATAGTTGGAAATCTGGAGAGATGAAACATTTTGCCAATAAGCACTGGAGTAAGGCAGGGACAGAGCTCAGGATATTACACCCAGATCTTGCCTCCCTCCATAAGGCAAGCACATCAGTGGGATGTGAAAGAGAAAATCCCTCTCAAGTTTAGATTTTAAAGAGTCAGAGAAGCCAACAGGCAGGGAATTACTGTGAGGTGCTGCTCCAGGTGCTCTCCAACCCTGTCTGGCACACTCCTTCCCTGTCTGCAGGGTGGGAAAAGCACATTTCCCCTTGGCTTAACTAGAGCTCCTTGTGAAACAGCCCAGAGAACGGCCCTGCCCTGTCCCCAGGAAGGATCTCTGCAGGCACACTGAGCCCCCAGGGGTGGCAGGTCCTGCTCCATACTCACGGGAAGTCCATTTGGCCCCTTCTCTCCAGGAGCACCCACAGGAGCTGCGTCACCCTGTGGATAGGGACAGGTTAGGAGGGATCCTCCAGCACAGGCTGGGGACACATTCCCAGACAGGCATTTGTGCTTTTCTCCCTCCCTGTGTGCACAGGACCGAGAGCTGCTGTGTCCAGAGGAGTGAGCACCCACTGGACAGGAGCTCCCTGCAGCTCCCAGCCCTCCCTGGCAGCACACGTTCAGTGTTCCTGCAGGAGCTCTGCTCAGGAACCAGGCAACTGACAGCACCTTGTCTCCAGGCTACTGAAATCAGCTCTGAAAAGGCGTCTCTGAAGGCCTGGAGTCAGCCAGCAGGAACCACTGAGTCCAGGGGCACAGCTGAGCTTTCATCATTTGTGCACCTCCCTTCTTTAGGGAATTCTCCTCGGGATTAACTAACAGGGGAATTTCACTCTCCTTCACTCGTGACACTATCAGAAAACTTTTAAAAAGGAAAAGCTTTCCAGCCAAGCTTCCTGAGGGGAATTGCAGTCTGAGGAACCTTCCCTGCAGTGTTAAGCAGGACTTTACAAACCTTCTCACCATCGAGTCCAGGAGCTCCATCCCGCCCATCCTTGCCAGGCATCCCCTGCAATCATGGACAGACAGGTTTAGGTCAGAGGAGGCTCTGTGGTTTGCAAAATTCACATCAAAGAAGCTTTGGCAACGAGTCCAGCTCCAGTTGTGCTGGGAGATTTTCACTTGCAGCAGTACAATTGTGGCTTAGCCCAGCTGGGCTTGCACAGAGAGCACAGAGCAGGAGTCTGACAGCAAAGATGGCAAGGAGCAGATTTTTGCCTGTTCTGTTTGATCTCCTCATCTGCAAGCAAGACCAACAGCAAGACCTGCATCCTGCTTAGCTGACTTACAGGTTCTCCTATGAGCCCACGAGCCCCTGGGTTTCCTTTTGGTCCAGGTTTACCCTAGAAAACAACAATAAATCCTGAATTAATTAACCTGAAGAACAGTCAACAAAGACAATGCTCAAATTCTGTAGGGATATTTCATTCCATTTCAGCTGTGTCCTCTCTGTCCACATAAATTTGGAGGTTTTGGACACAGCAGGAAACCAGCCCAGTGCTGGATACAACACCTGGAAAGATCCTTGATCATTTCAGGGGATGGAAATGTAAGATCTGCTCCTGTGCTCCAGGCTGTAGGAGCACTTGGACACTTTAGAGTTAAGCATCTCATTTTTGAGATGAGGCTTCCATCCCTTTCAAGCAAATGAAGGGGGCACAAGCCATAATAAACCTGTGGAACAGTTTCTGGACTGGAGCAAAGGGTGTTTGGCTGCACTTACAGTGTCACCTTTGGGCCCCCGGAATCCCTGAGGTCCTTTGCTCCCTTGGTCTCCCTGTGACAGAGGAGGAAAAGCCATTGAGCATCTTCATCACACAGCGGCAGAGATTGCTGCTTTGGGGTGAAATGAGGAGGGTTTTGTGCTGTTTGCTTTGGTTTTTGCGCTGTTTGCTTTGGTTTTTGTGCTGTTTGGTGGTGCCAGCAGAGGTGTGAGCACACACAGTCCCCCGAGAGCTGGGCTGCCCTTTCTCAGTGACTCCCCAATTCCTGACACCCCTTCTGCAGCAGGCACCTTGCCAACAATCCCTCAGGGCAGACACCATCTTCCCCTTCATTTAATGAAGCAATTTCTTTAAGCAGAAACAGAGTGGGAGAAAAGCTTTAATATTTACTGTCCAGAGCCTGCTGGGTGTAATGAAAAAAAAGGTTTGGTGAGAAAGCACCTCATTTTGTTTTAGTTTGGATGAATTTCTCCTATAATTGCAAGACTAGGGAGGGCTCCCCAGAGGGTGGTGCTGCAGAAGGATGGGGATTGCATCCTCAGCACACAGCTATTCCTGCTTGGAGCAAAAATCCTTGAGAGCACCTGGGAACAGAGCAGGCTCAAGGGATGTAAGCTCACAGAAGGGCTGATTCTTCCTCCAAAAGTAATGGATATTCCCTTCTCCAGGGCTTGCCCACAGCTGCTGGTGCTCAAGGCAGAGCAGTGAAGCACAGAGCAATGGAAATGTGGTGAATTTATTCTGGTGTGGGGCATGGCAAAGGGAGAGACATCCTGAGGTCTGGGTCAGGTAAAATGACACTGCTCTGAGTGAAGGGAAAGGGAAAAGGGAAAAATCTGCTGGAGGTGGCCAGCACAGCCTCTGCTCACTGCAGCAGAGCTCAGGAAGGAGGAATAAACCAGGCTGTGGAGGGCAGGGCCACAGACAGCCTGGGATACATACAGCTCTGCCTGGAGGTCCTGGGATGCCAGGTGGGCCCCTGAATCCAATGTCACCCTGCAGAGGACAGACAGACAGACAGACATCATTGTGAGCCTGGGCTTGGCAGAGGGTGAAGTAACAGAATCCCCACCTTGCAGCACAACCTGAGAAAACACAAAAGCCCTGGAAAGACAACCCTGTATCTCCTGCTGGTTTGCAGGACAGACTTGCAGACAATCCCACTCTGAACAAAGGGTTTCACTCTGGATCTCCCCACCTTTGCACCTCTGATACACTGACAGCATTCATGGCCTTGCTATCTTGATAACACTCTTGCTCCTAAATAAATGCAGGACTTCATCCTATTCAAAACCATTCAGCCTCTGGGCTGCTGGTCAAGGGACTGTGACAGGAGTCCAAAGCTTCAATGAGCTGGAGATTGACCCTGTTCTCACTGAGGAGCCTTTTTGTGTCCTGAAAACCTTTGTCCATCACTGAGTCTGGCTTTTTCTTATAAAGAGACAGACAGAAAGTGAAATGTTCATTAAATATTTCTCCTTTTTTGGTTTTTTTTTTTTGTTGGTTTTTTTTTTTTTTTTCTCCAAGATTCTATAGCACTGTCAGCTGCCTTTTGGTTGGAATGATTCAGTCTGGCTGGGGCTGACCCTGCCAGTCCCTTGGGTGTGTGGATTCTTGGATTCTCCTGACTTTGGGAGGTTGTTCTGATGGAGGGCTGCAGGGAACAGCCCACACTTTCTACCTTTGCAAGTTTCCCAGTGGGATTCAGCAAGGACAAGTGCCACTGGCATCTCTCAAAAGACAAACTGGTGGTGGAGAGGAAAAGGAAAAATCACAAGTTTTTTTCTTACTCTGTCGCCAGCTGGACCCATTGGACCAGGGAGGCCTCTCAGTCCTCTTGGGCCCTAATTAAGGAAACAAATCAGTTCAAACTCAATCACTGTTTGTGTAACCAAGGTGACTCCCCATGACAAGGCCAGGGGAGAGGTGGGAAGGGAGAAGGGAGAAGGGTAGAGGAGGGAAGAGAAGAGAAGAGAAGAGAAGAGAAGAGAAGAGAAGAGAGAAGAGAAAAGAGAAGAGAGAAGAGAGAAGAGAAGAGAAGAGAAGAGAAGAGAAGAGAAGAGAAGAGAAGAGAAGAGAAGAGAAGAGAAGAGAAGAGAAGAGAAGAGAAGAGAGAAGAGAAAAGAGAAGAGAGAAGAGAGAAGAGAAGAGAAGAGAAGAGAAGAGAAGAGAAGAGAAGAGAAGAGAAGAGAAGAGAAGAGAAGAGAAGAGAAGAGAAGAGAGAAGAGAAAAGAGAAGAGAGAAGAGAGAAGAGAAGAGAAGAGAAGAGAAGAGAAGAGAAGAGAAGAGAAGAGAAGAGAAGAGAGAAGAGGAGGGGTTACCTGCAGGCCAACACTGCCAGGAATCCCTGGAGGGCCCGGAGGGCCAGGGTTACCCTGGGACAGAAAAATCAATCAGACAGAAGGAGGGACAACAGGAGCCTGCAAACACAGCCAGGGACAGCCCCATCTTATTGCTCCTTGAGCTCCCTCTCTCCCTCCTTCCCTCCCAGGTTTCTCTTCAGAATTTGTTTCTACATTGTAGACAATTTCTATGTGCAAGAGCATTCAGATCCGTCAGGATTTTATCCAAGTGATTAAAGCAGGAATTTATCCAAGTGATTATCAGTCAGGAATTTATCCAAGTGCTCAAAGCAGGGTTTTTCCTGAGCTGACATCCCTGCATGGCAAAGAATAGCTGTTAACTCAAACTGATTTCAACATGATGATCCTTGGAAAGGTGAATTTTCCTGGGGAGTCAGCACATGGTCCTACAGGGAGAGCAGTGGAACCCAATGCACTTCAGCCAAAGTAACTGCTCCTCGTTCAGAAACAGCCTCATTCCTCCCTGCCTCCTTGAAAAAATCCCTTATTTCTTTTTCAAGGTGTTATTAAAGAGAAAAATCCTCCCACGTTACTTTTAAGTTTAAGTTTACCTTTTCTCCTTGTTTTCCTACTTCACCAGGCTCCCCTTTGTGACCAGTGTGTCCCTAGAAATAAGAGTTGTGATTATTCACACCCCAGTAGAGTCTTGTTTAAAAATTAGGTTTGGTGAGACAGCTGTGAAACCTGAACCCCGCCTCCCAAATGACTTTCAGAGAAAGCAGTCTGTAGGTGTGCTGTGAATGGAGATCCCTCCTGGGGGAGGCTATCAGGTACCAGAGCCAGAATTGATGCAGGTCCTGAAAATGCCCAGATTTGGGTTTCCAGAGTGACTTGCACTAAGCTCATGGTCTGGATGCAACTCTCAAACACAGGGACCAGAACTCAGCCCCCATCACCCCAGAAAACGGGGATGAGTCACTCCTGAGAACCCCATTCTGCATGTTTAACCTCCCTTTTCACATCATCTTTAATGACTGCATCATCAAGCTTTCAAAGAAATCCACGTCCCACTGAGAGCTCTCACACAAGCTCTGACTCACTTTGTGTCTTGGCTCTGTTCCTGCGGCTGTGGGAGAGACCCAGGCTCATCCCAGCCATGGCAGATGTTATTCCTCACCACAGCAAAGGTCCTGGGCACCATTTGCATCATAATTGGAGAGTTTCACTGGGTTTTCCATTGCATGAGCTATGAATTTTGAGCAGCTATCCCTAAACATTTTATATTTGTAATGATATTTATGACTCAGTGCAGAGCCCAAGCAGACGGGGAAAGTGGGAAAGGTCACTCCAGGAGGAACTGAGAGCATTTCCCAGGAGTTCTCCCACTCACTGCCAACTTCTAAATCCTGCTAAAAGAACTTGAATCACTTTTTACTTTGTCTCACTGCTGGAGTCCATAACTGCAAAGACATGGAGGGGACAGAGGAGGAATGTTTAACTCCTAAGGGCTGAAAATTTACATACCAGAGGCCAACTAAATAACTCGGTTTAAAATATTTAAACATAAATCTGCCCGCTGCTACACTGGCTATAAAAACAACAATTAAATTGTATTGTATTAATTATGCAAGTTACATTTTGCAGTTTAAGAACTGGTGAGGTTTTTCCAGCTCTCAGCACCTGGTTTTTGAGGCAGCCCTGAACTGCTGCCCCTGTTTGTTCCTGTCCATCAGCTCTGCCCCACTGGCCTTGCAGGGGTTTTTAATCTATGCCAAGGGTTAAATTTCATGTGTAGGAATAAATGCAAATGCATGGCTGCTCTGGGAGCTGTGGAGCCTATATGTAGAGACTGTATATCTATATATAGACATATTATATATATATAATTTAATAAGCCTATATGTAGAGACTGTATATCTATATATAGACATATTATATATATATAATTTAATAGCGGTGTTTATTTTGGGACACAAGTCTGGAATTGCAGGTGATGTTTCCTTACCTTGAAGCCT
>NW_005054337.1:540444-563184 GCF_000277835.1 Geospiza fortis | reverse complement strand
CTGGGGGGCCTGGGGGCCCTGGTGGGCACAGAGCTGGGCACTGCAGGGAACAGAAACACTTTGGTTTAACAGGCACACAGCACACCCGGGGAGGCTGGCTTCATCCAGGAGGTGAAAAAGTCGTGTGGATTTTGGCTCTAAATTCACTAAATCTAATGGAATCACAGCACCATGGGTTGACCAACATTTCCCTGTGGAACAGGGTCCTAGAGGTCCACACAAAATAATGATTTATGAATGCTCTACTCCACTTTGAACATGGACTGGGAGCCTTTCTGAAGGCTGACAGTGTCCACAGCCCAAAATGCTGAAGAACCCAGTGAAGCTGGATCAGTTTCTTTAAATCATGAGGACCATAATTAATCCTCTGCATTAACTGACCCCTAATGATTTCCTTTAGCCAACTCCTTAAAAGAAACAAGGACAGGCATCAGAGTTAATTGAAGGGCACCAATAACAACCAATACCTATAAGCTGATATCTGCAGATATCCAGGGGTGGGAGAGCCCCTGGAGGGAACAGACCAGAACATGCATGGAAATTTAATGAGGAAAGGGCCATAGCCTTGAAACTTTACAATAGCTCTTAATTTGTTTTGTTGTTTGGTTTTTTTTTTCTTTTAATACAACTTCAGGCAGCACCTCTGTAGCAAAAATTTAATTTTCCAGTATATTCCACAGGGTAACTTAAATTAAACATGCAGAAATAGCACCATTTCCTATTAACTGCCGTGTGATGTGCCATCAGGCAGTCTAAACTGACTCGGAGCTTTTTTTGGGACATGCCAATTAGGAAACCAGAGAAGCTGTCACAACAACAGCTGTGAAATCTGCAAATGCCACTTCCATCATTCCTGGACCCAACACTCCTTTGGTTCCCCCAAGAGAAAGGGACCAGGGCTTTCTGCTGAGGAAGGAAGCCTAAAAAAATTCTGAATGTGTCCATGGAACCAGGGCCATCAGCCCTGGAAACAAACAGGGCTGCACACTCTGCCTTTCCTTGGCAGAGCAGGACTGGAAGCATGGAAAGCTGCTGTCTGTTACTAAATGCTGGACTTGTTTAGCACATGAAGAATGCATCCAAAACGTGCATTTTGGGAAGCAAAAATCGAGGGCAAAATCAAAGACTGGTTTGGGTTGGAAGGGACCTTAAAGCTCATCCCATTCCACCCCTCCCCTGGGCAGGGACACCTTCCGCTGTCCCAGGCTGCTCCAAGCCCTGTCCAGCCTGGCCTGGGACACTGCCAGGGATGGGGCAGCCACAGCTTCTGTGGGAAATCTGTTCCAGTGCACATCTGCCCCCCTGAATAAACATTTCAGTCCAGGAGACACATACCCCACTCTGATAAGGTGATTTAAACCCACTCCTGCAGGTCTGAGCACTGCATGTTAAATGGTCTGACACTCCCCCAGCTGTGCCAAACAAAAGTCACATCAGGGATTAAACCAAAGCAGATTTCCATGCTACATAAAGAAAAACTTACCTGGAGGTCTCCACCACCATCAGGAAGGGCACCTGGAAGACCCTGCAATTCAGGGAATGGTGGCTTTTAAACACAAGGCAAACACAATTTCTAGGACAATTTTTACAGACCCAGCTCAGCTGGATCAGCACAATGCAAACACAGACCCAAGAGCCCAAAATGCTGCCCTGAACCTGCAGAGTTCTGAGCTGCACCAGTCCCCAAAAGCAGACACAGCAGGGCTGAAACCATCCCTGGGGATGCCAGGGACGACTCTTGAGCCTGAGGTGAGGAAGGCAGCAATTAGAGAAGAGCAGATGAGCCTGGCTTCATCCTGGCCCTGGGAAAGACCCCTCAGTCCCACTGTCCCACACGGCAGAGAGGCCACAGCAAACCCAAAGCAGGGACTGTCACAGACATCTTTTATGAGAAATCCTTTCCTTAGGATTTTTCCTCCTGAGAAGCTGAGAGGCCTCAGGAACAAAATGTAAACAATGGTTATCTGTTGCTGTGGAATGCAACAGGTGCATCTGTGATTGGTCTCATGTGGTTGTTTCTAATTAATGGCCAATCACAGTGAGCTGGCTTGGACTCTCTGTCTGAGACACAAGCCTTTGTTATCATTCTTTCCTATTCTATTCTTAGCTAGCCTTCTGATGAAATCCTTTCTTCTATTCTTTTAGTATAGTTTTAATATAATATATATCATAAAATAACAAATCAAGCCTTCTGAAACATGGGGTCAGATCCTCGTCACTTCCCTCAACCTGAGACCCCTGTGAACACGGTCACACAGGGACTTGACTGCAAGTCCCCCTTGCTGGCCCTGCAAGCACAGATCCTGATCCAAGCAAGCACAAAAACCTTCCTGGAGAGAACAGCAAGCCCACCCCATGCCCTGTGTGCCATAAAGGGGGGGTTCATTGGGTGCCTCCTGACACAGAGCACAAATAACAAACAGGAGATCATCATCAGAACGCCCAAGGGCAGCCAGGGAAAAGTCCCTGCTCTGCTCAGGGCATGGTGTTAATGCCCTGCTGAATGCTCACAGCAGTGGCAACAAATAAAAAGTGTAGCAAGAAAAAAACTCCAGACTCCCCCCAAGAATTTTCTCACATTTATTTGCAAGTCTCAACTTACAGGAGGCCCAGGTGGTCCAGGAGGCCCTGGGAATCCTGGCAGACCAAAAGGTCCCTAAAAGGAGAGGAAAACAGTAAGAATTCCCTTTCAATGTAAATGCAAGGGGATGCGAGGGGTGGCTAGCAAAATATCACTTCAGAGAGAGGTAAGAGACAAAAATTAAACTCATTCTTCTGTGGTTGTGGCACATTCAGTAAATGAGGATTAAATGGTAGGAGAAACTCACAGAAGGGCCCCGAAATCCATGTCCCCCTGGGAGCCCACTGGGTCCTGGAGGCCCCTGTGGAACAGAGAGAGGAGCTTTAATGTCTGTGCTGACCTTGGCACCCCAAAGCCAGGGTGCCCAGCAGCTGGGATGCCTTGAGGGCTGCCTGGAACAGAGGCTGGACGGAGTTAAAGGAACAAAACTGGGATTTATTAAAAGGCCTTCAAAGGATGCACCTTGGGCAGCACAAGAGCCTGGCCATGGCTACACCCAAGGTGGACCCCAAGTCACAACTTCTCAGACTTTTATAAGTTTTGGTCCATTTCCATGTTGGGGTTAAATGTCCAATTCCAGCTCCAGGTGATGCAGTCCCACCCTCCCAGATTGCTCCCCTCAATTCCCTGTTGTTTGCCCTTTTTGGGGCTGGAGCTCCAGTGGTGTCCTTGGTTCTCAGGCTGGAAAAGGATTGTTTGGTCCAACTAAACTGTTAGGAGAACTTGCTGTCACTTCATATGAAGTTCAGAGCCCCATACTAATGCAGTACAGAATCAGGAAAACATGAAAACTCAAACTGAAGGCATCAGTTGGGCTGTCCCCATCTGCCCATTCCCCCCAAGGAGCTCCATCCTGACCAGCAGCTTCCCAAGGCACATCTTGCTTTTTACTCCAAAAATTCCCCTGGAATTCACTGCCAATCTGCATCCTTCAGGCACAGAGCAGCTCCCAGGAGCCCACCAAACAAAAGCTGCCCCAGGGTTGGTCACTCCCAATGCTTACAAGGTTGCTGTGCCTTGAGTTTATACCAGAGCCAGCTTCCCCAGGGTGGGGACAGGATAAAAACCACACAGGGTCCGTGATCTGCAGGACTCCTGGCACAGTAGAAGGACCTGAGCCCTGGGGTGGGTCTGCAACACTCAGGGTATCCAATAAAATCAGAATCTTAATTTATAATTTTTTTAAAAAAATGTATTCTTATTACTTACTGGAGGTCCTGGTAGTCCTTTGCCCTGAAAACAACATTTGAAACAGTAAAAGATCACTCAGAAAATGGGCACACAGGAAAAACACTGCTAATTTTTTTTTTGTTCTAAGTTTCCTTATCACTCCCTTGTCCCATTATAATGATTATCATTTGCAATCAGAGCAGAGTTTGGATGAATTCTTTTGCTGTCTCTAATAATTTGCATTCCCTTTGCATCTCTGTTACCTATGAGATGTCTATGAGAAAAGAGATGTGTGGGGGCACAAGGGTGGGACATGGAGAGGAAAACAACATTCCAGTTTATCTATTTCTCTTTTTTCTTTTCATTTTAATTTTGATTAGACATTGGGTAATGTCTTATAATTGTGATGGCATTTGATATGTCAATCTGTATCCCAAGCTGGTTTGCTTTTAGAGCACCTCAGAGAATAAAACCAGGTCTGTACATAATTAAACATTTCAAACAATATATTCACTCATTCAGGCTTTGATCCTTTTGTTTGGGATACAAAGCTTCCCACCCTCTCTTGGTGGTGGCTTTGGCACAATATTCCACATTTTCATCACACGAGCTGCTCTGGGAGGTACTCACAGCTGGTCCAGGTGGCCCAGCAGGTCCTAATGCACCCTGTGGGAATAAAACAGGATAAAAATCAGCAGGGATAGAAGAGAAACCTCCACATGGGGAGTCACCAAGGCCTGCTCTCCTTGGCTCCAATCTTTGCTTGGAAACTCCAGCAGTGTCTAGCAGAAGCAGGACACAACTGGAGATGCTCAGCTGAATTCACACACACAAGGACAAAAATTTATGGATAATTACTCTGGAATTCCCAGCTGGCCTCAGATGAACATCTAAAATATCCTCCATGAATATCTAAACGTTCATAACCTGAATTCTATCTACTTGAAATATTCTCATTCATAATACATTCATATTGTAGATCCAATTACTAAGTTTCCTAAAACTATTAACTAAATTTGGATTTGTTCTAGTGAATTTTATTAATCCATCTATTTTCCTTTCAAGCAAAGCCAAAGATTTGGCAGCTTCTGCTTCTTCCCTTGCTTCCTTGGCAACTCCCCCATCTCCTTTTCCCAGTTTGCATTCCCACTCTTAGGCTTGGCTGGATCTTGGTGAGCTCATGGCTTAGACTGGAATTAAGTCGCTCTTGAAGCTGTGAAGTTCCTGCTTGACTGAAGATAAGAACACAGAGAGACCTCCTTAACCCCTTGGCCGCATGGCAAAGCTGCCAGCAGGCTGTAACATTCATTATGGGTGATAATTCTGAAACAGCATCCCAGGATGGTTTGGGTTGGAAGGGACCTTAAACTCATCCTGTTCCACCCCTGCCATGGGCAGGGACAGCTCCCAGGGCACCAGGACAAAGCAGGGAGATCTCCTTGCACAGGGACAAAGCTTGGCCGAAGCCCAAAGCTCCTTCCCAAGCATCCCCAAAATGCTGCACAGAAACATCCTGAGGAGATTTCCTGAGCTGGAATTAAAGGGTGTCTGCCCCTGGGAGCAGGAGAACAAGAATGTCCCAGCACACACAGCTCCCCAGGGATGACACCTGCCCTCTGCTCCTGTTCTGTGGGCCTGAGACACAAACTTTAAAGAATTTAGGGATTTTTAGAGGAGCTGAGGTTTTAGTTAGAGATAGGCTTTATTGGAGTTAATAAAAATAAATGGGTAGGCCTTGATGAAGTTAAGAGTTAGTAATTAACTAATAATTGATTGCTTGTCAACAGAATGTTTGGTTAGCTGGGTTTATAATGAAGAATGTAGGAACTGATAAATAGCTTTTAGGAACATAAGACAATTGTGGCCTCCTCTGTTCTGAAACCAATTGAAGAGGGGGAATGGGAGTTCTACCAAGGGTTCATTTGTCATATTTGCATTGAAAATGAAGAAGAAGACTTCATTTACCTCCTCATTTTGGGACCCCTCCCCATGAAAGGGACCACGGACCCATTTCCAGGAACAAACCAGGCATGCCTAACAGCTTTTGAACTAATTACCATAGGAAGCAGGGAATGGGATGTACCAAAGTTATGAATATGTATTTGTATTTTGGGTATTCAATACTTGTATAGATAAAAAGCATCTGAAATCACCTGTAAATCAATACTTGTATCGATAAAAGGACTCTGTAATGACCTGTAAATTGCAGGGTGTATTTGGGAGTTATCCCACAATAAACACACACTTTCTAACTCTAAACTGTTAGAGAGTTTTTGCCCGTCACAGTTGGATATCGGTACTAGATCAATATCCATATTTTTTAACAAATCAGGCCAAAGGAGGTTAGAAATGTTTTCCCTTGTTAAGCCTAAGGAGAAAGACACAGAGGACCCAAGGCCTTGTTAAGAGTGGTCTTGTGAGCAGAGGACAGTAATGCAATAAAAATCAGCCATGCTGTGAATGTCAGCTCATTCATTTCTCCTGCTGCAGGTTACTCTGCTCTGCCCACAGTCACTTTTATCTGCAGGCTAAAAATCCTCACAACTGCTGCTGGCTGTAAGGTACCAGCTGGGATCTCCTCCTGCAAGGAAAACATTGGATTCCTGGCACCTCCCCACTTGCACCCAAATTCTGAAAGCAGCTGCATCGCCCCTTTCTGCTTTGTCCAACAGGCCAGAAAGATGGCAGAGCACCCAAAATGCCAAACTTTGGCCCTTTACTCTCTAATTCTGATATCTTGGAGGGTGTAAAGTGCAGAATGCAGCGGTGAACATTCCTGGTAAGGTAAGAGATTGTGAAATCCCTGAATGAGCTGATGCTACTGCCTTAAGGCAAAGGAGAGACTCTAATTTACATCTCAATTTTAATAACATTGTCTGACTCGACTCGTTCTCCTGGTAACAATGTTCTTTCTCTTTTGATTAGAAAACACTATCATCATAATTTTTCATTTTGTAGCAATTTACCCTGTGAATAGACAGCTATGGAGCATAGAAAACACTTGATTATTATGACATTCATAAATAGAAGTGAATAATTATGTTTTCCTTATTGCTTTCATTGGAAAGCAACAAACTTCAAAATGGCCTTTGAGAACTTTCCAATGAAGGACACCAGTATCGAACATGGAGATCAGGACCCAGCTAAAAATAAAGAGGTTTTAAAATTGAAAAAACAAGTAGACTTGATCTAATCAGTCTTTAAGAAGAAGCAGAAGAAAAGCTAATGGATGCTGAGAGCAGCAGGAGATATTTAAGATAAAAACTTTTTGGAAACGTTTGGCAATAAATCATTACTGAAAACTGGCTTCCATGAGCCCACTTCCCTATGCTAAACAGCTTTGCTCTTAGACACTCCAGTTGAAAAAATTAAGCTTATTTGGAAGAAATCAGAGTGTTAAGCATGAATTCAAACCCACAGCAATAAGTAAACAGCTTATTTCAGTGAGTCCTGCAAGACTGAGATATGTTCTACAAGACAGGGAGGAAAAAAAGCCAAGCTAACAATGCTGTCCATTTAGAGTGCTAAAGTTTTCAGAGGCCCTCTCTTTTCCCAGGTTTTTATCAGACCAATTAAAGCAATTTCCCAGATGGACCAGTGACCTTGAAAAGCTCCCATAAATGAGGAGGGGTCCCAGGTCTGCCCCATGCTGCCAGACTGAGTTACAAGAAAGGGGAGAGCCCAGCAAACCCGAGCGTGCAGCGAGGGCAGCTCTGCCTGTCTGGGGCAGCCAGAGAGGAATTCCTGTGCCCAAAAATCACCTGCTCAATTACCCTGCAAGGCAGGAGCTGTGTGCCAACGTGGGCACTGCCACCCAGCCCCAAACAGGGCTCAGAACTGCTCACAGCCTCCCACGGGTGCCCCTGAGCTCCCCTCCTTTAAAAATCAGGGATCTGTTCCCAGATGCTGCTGGGCTCTTGTCACAGAATGCCTGAGAGGGGCCAGGATCTCTGGGGAGAAAGATGGGCACAAGGGACACAAAAGGAGTGGGGTTTAGGGTGGAGGTGATGGACACAGGCTTGGAGCTGTGACCAGGATATTTGGGTCCTGCCACACAGACTTTGCCTGTCACATGGCAAAGGAAGAGGAGCATGCCACAAATACATGGTTGTACTGCTCACCCCCTTAAATAACTCACAGATTTTTTAGATTTGAGTAAGTCCTTGGGCCAGCAAGTGGATTATTGGGATTTACTGAACAGGTGACAGAAATCCAGCCCATCACTACAGCCCTAATTCCAAGAGGCCAGCAAGCCAGCTGTGGGCACAAGCCTTATATTGCCATCTGGGAGACAGGAGAACAGCCATGCTGGATCACAATCTGTGCTGAGAGGCTCATTAATGGTTATTCCTTAATGTCACAGGGAGGCCTGAGAGGGGAGATGACTGTGGATGATCTGAAGGACATCTGTATCATCTCTGGCTGCTGTTCCTCTGTCCCTGTGGTGCCCTTCAGCAGAGCTAGAATATGCAGAAAGCAGAAAAAACCTCTTATTTCTTGCTAGGCTGGCTGGGGAGCACTATGGCAACTAACAATGCAACCATATGGACAGTTCCAGAAATAATAAAAGGCAAAAGTTCAAACAATTGATACACAGTAACATTAATTATAAACAACACAGATCTACCAACTCAGACTGCAAATAAAGGCCAAAATAACTTCATTTTGATAAACTTCACAACTGAGTCTGTTAACTGCTTCAAGAAACTTTTTGGATACTTGAAATATCCCCAATACAGCCACCACTGAGGCAACCCAAGCAGGTTCAAAGCCATGTGAAAGAAAGATGGATTTCATGCTCGGCCTAATGAAAAGCCACCTGGGGCTGCATTTCAAGGATCCAAGTATTCTGCAAGGGTTTGCATCAGAATCAGCACTTGAATATCACCAATCTACTGCAGAATGTGAAAATCATCCCCACACTCAGTGACAATGAGCATTTAAAGGGACTTAGGATCTAGTGAGGTACTCACACGGTCTCCTGGAGGCCCATTTGGGCCAGGTGGGCCATCAGTTCCTGTTAAACCCTGTAAAAAAAACCCCAAAAGATCAACAGAGTGACATTCTGTCAGCAACACATCTCAAAATTGTTCTCTTATTCCTTAATTCAGCCTCGAATGTCTTCTCCTTCAATTTCTCCTGACACGCAAGACACGGATGTGGGTCCAGGACTCCCATTCCTTCTCCAGTAGGCACAGAGAAGGCTGATGAGAAACATCAGGAAAACTCTCCTGCCTGGCTGTAAGCTTTAAAAAACCTAAGAGAAGATGACAAAATACTCACATCCACTCCAGGAAGGCCAGGCAACCCAGCTTCACCTGCAGCTCCAGCCTTCCCTGGTGCACCTTTTGGCCCCTACATGAGGGAAACAGTCAATTACTGTAACAAAATAACAGGAGAAACACGGCAAGGATGCAAGGATGGAAGCTCATTTGTTGATGTGTTTATCTTACACCATGCAACATGGGAGAATCCCATGAAGAGAGGTGAATCTTGCTGTGAATTCATATCCAAATCCTAAATTCCAGTGCTTTGGCTCATTCCCACGTGCTCACAAGCTGCTCTTAGTAGGGGTAGGAAGGGATGCAGTAAGTGGCCAGAGCAAAGGGCTCTCCCTGGTACAGGTTTGAGCACCCCTGCCAGGCTGAGGGGCTGCAGCAGACTCAGAGCAGTGCCAAAAATGACCATGTAATGTGGCTTGGTGCCATGAGCACCTGTCCCCATACAGGTGATGCACAAGCTTTATCTCACTTATCTCATTCATTAATTCAACTTTCATTCTGCTTCACTGATAGCAATGAAGCAGGAGAACGTGTTTGCCCCCTGAGCATCCCCACTCCTGGGAATTCTGTGGCAGGTGAAGAGGAAAACGAGGCTCTAAGTGCCAGCTCGTGTGCTGTGTCCTCTTGAAAGGGTGGAAAAGTCAATACCAAGCAGGAAACACTTACTGGTGGGCCTGGCAAACCAGGAGGGCCTGGCTCTCCCTAGAGGAAAGAGAAAAAAGCGTTAGTGCTGAACCTTTGCTCACCTTTTCCAACAAGGGTGCTCCCAGCTGCACTCAAACCTCTCCTCGTGCCCCCTCCAAGATTTACCTGGCTCAGTCTCATGAGCTGATGCTCTGAACCCTGCTGCCCCCTAAGCCTGGGTAGCCTTGTCCATCACCTGCAGTAGCAGATTTGGGGAAATCCACATGCCCAGCCCCCCAGAGAGAACCGCTGCTCCTGAACATTGCCCCCAGCTCCTTCCAGACATGGTTAGAGTTTATTTGCACTTGGGATGGGCTGCAGGTGGGGCAGGGAGGAAGCTGGATGGGTGTCACAGCTTCCAAACATCTTCCTGGTGATACAGGGATCAATTCAGCTTTGCAGGGCACAGCATGGAGCCGTGGTACTGCCAGGAGCTGGGGATTACCACAAAGTGAAGAAGGAACAAACTGTCTGCAATGATTTCCTTCATGTGGCTAAACTTGGACAGGGAAAGCAAACAAGCACAGCCCCCAGCTGATTTCCACCTGATCCAATTGCACAATCTGCATTAAACACAATTTTCATACAATATTTCAAAAGCACTCTATTTTTTCTCTATTGTAATAAAAAGAAACTTTTAAGAACAGCATTAAAGGTGTTTGTGAGACAACACTTTGTGAGTCTTTAATCACTTCTTCCAGCTCAGCCAGTTGTAATGCCATTCATGAGAGTGTGTGGGGACTCCAGGCAAAAATTTGTATTTTATTGTTAGGCCCCAAAAGAAGCAAACTTGTGAAGAGCAGGAGTTTGACTGGAGCTTGGTTTCCAAGTCATCCCACAGAAAAACACTTTGTGTCCCTGTCCAGAGGGCACCCTGCCCTCCTGGCTTTAGGGTAAGTGCCCTGAATGTTCTGAGAGCTGCTGTGGGTGAGCAGAGGGGAAGGGGCAACCCTGGGAGGAGAAAATCTCCTTGGAAGAAGGGTGGTTATTAACAGAGCAAGGCTGGAAATAAAACAGCATCCCTCCCTCCATGGGGCTGCTCATGAGGAGGCAGGAGGTGAATGCAGAGCTGTGGGATTTACAGCATGTTTTATATTTACTGGGAGGGCTGGGGGCAAATCCCTCCAGCCTGGAGCTGCTCAGGATTTCAGTCCTGAACCACTGACTGACCAGAGGGGCCCTGAACAAAGGCATCTTTATGCTCTGACTTGCTGAAGCAACTCCTTCAGTGTCCTTTGCCCACAGCCTTTCCATAAATAGTTATCATAGCAGGCTGGGGAAGGTTGCCTGCCCAGGAAATGAAAGGAGCAGTTCTTTGGCAATGAAAAGGCAGGAAAGGGCTGCAGGGGTGGTTTGCTCCCTCCTCCAGCACCTGGGATTGCCAGCCCCTTGCATTTTTCCTTTCCTCTGTGGTGGGAATCTGCACAGGGAGGTCACAGCACCAGCAAAAAATGCTGGGGGACCATCTAAAACCTTGATCCTGCTGTGGTGGGCCCCTGCAGGACCCTGCAGGAGCACCAGAACTTCAGAGAGCTGAATCCAAAGCCTAATCAGGGTTTGCACCCCCAATGCCAGGTCACTGGGAATTAGAGCAAGGGCTGTCAGCAAAAGGAAATGCTCCCCTGGTGCCATGTGGAAGTTTAGTCTTTCTCAGCAAGGCAAGGCAGGAGACAGAAAGCAGAGGGGAAAAAAAAAAAAAAAAGCTTGATTTTTGAAAAGTGACAATTGCTTATGAGCAATTTAGGGAATTACATCTCCAGAAATAATTCACAGGAACTTGTCACTAATTCTTTCCATCAAAACATGCTGTTTCTAGTCTTGGGAGAGAGATTTTGCTTGTTACTGGGTATGAAACGAGAAGCTTGTTAAAGGCTTTAATTATAAAATATTTCAGAGGCACTTAATGTTGCAGCTGCCCCAGAAAGGCAGGGATGAAAGCTGGACCTTTGAGAAGCTGTGCTTGTGGAGTTCATCCAAGGAGATATCCTGAATAATGCAGCTGCATGCTCTGCACCTCTCAGTGCTCACAGCTGATGGCAGGAGACTGCTGAGCACCTCAGCAGCACTCACCCAGCTCAAAGACACCCACAGCACTTCCACACCACTTTGATCCAAAGTCGTCTGTCACACTGACCTGGCTGGAGTGCCTTACAGAGTTCAGGAATACAGTGCAGAAAATTTTCAATTGCAATTTAAGAAAAAAGTCTCAGCACCAAAAGAAAAATAATGGTTTCACTCTGCAGTGGCATCACTGACACTGCCACTCAAGATCCACATGACCCTCCCCATGCAGCACTAGGAAAATACAAAACAGCGCTGAATTTTATTTACCGTCATTTTTTGGAGTGTACTGACACAAAAAGGGCAGCTCATAAGCAGGGAGGCTGTGTGACTCTGCTCAAGACCAGCCACAGCCCAGCATCTCCTCCTGTGCAGCTCCTGAAAGGACTCCATGTCCTGCTGAGGAGCAGGAACCATCCTGGAGCCATCCCTGGACAGCCAGACCATCTCACCTGAACAGGGACCTGACATCCTCCATCCATATGAGAGATGGGCTTCCAGTTCAAATTAGAGATTATTTCTATGTAGCCAAAGCCCCAGGCTGAAGTTGGGACTGCAGGACTTTGCACCTTAAACACTTCACCCAGCCATTTGATTAATTAGGGCTAAGTTCTTCACATCAATTAGATGTTGTTATTTGAGCCTGTCCCACGAGGAGCCTTCCAAAGCTCTTAGCTGTGGATAAAGGGGTGAAGGTCCACATGACTGCCACCTCCCTGGGCTCCTGTTTCCAAGAGCAATCAGAAGCCATGCTGGTGCTGCTCCAGAGTTAAATATCCTGTAGAAAGCAGGAACTGAACAACTACGGGGTTTCTTTCCCATTTCCTCTCTGCAGAAGTTGAAACTTGAAGTCTGAAGTGTTTCATCTTTCCCAAACTCTTCTTTTTGCTTCCACAGTGGATCACAGCCAGCCTTTCCCAAAGTGTGCTGGCCACAGCAATGCCCTGCTGCAAAGGGGAACCAGTGTCCTTTGCCCTCTTCTGGGGTGGCCCCTGAAGCCCTTTGTGACACCACAAAGCACCACCAAAAAAGCACCACCAAAAAAGCACCACCAAAACCAGCTGGAAGCTGCTGAGGTGCCAGCTCTGAACATCTCTCTCTGAACCACAAAACCAGAGGGAGATCCCCAGGAACACAGACTCCTTTAGCCAAAAGGACACTCAGAGGGAGCAGCTGGAAATCAATGAGGTTCTCTCTTCAGCCCAGCCTGGCTCAGGGAGCTGCAGGGAAAGCTCCCCACTGCAGGCACAAACACTCCTTGTTCACCATGTACCAGGGAACTCACGCATTTATTTTTTTTTTACCTCCTTATTCAAAAGAAAATGACCTGCATGGAATGAATAGATTTTTTCAAGGTTGCTTAAGGGCCCAATTCCAATAAATGCACTTCAGATGAGCTTTAAAAACCCCTGCACTATTCCATAGGCAGCTCAGAGAGACAAGAGCTGCTCAAACTGGAAATCGAAGCAGGAACCCAGATTTTTGCATTTGATGTGGTCTTGCTGAAGGTCCATCTGATGCCCATTTTATCCACTGCCAACTACAGGACACAATTCAGTCCTTATCCAACAGATGCACAGAAGCAATATTTTTAATTTCTATAGAAACACCAATTAAAAGTAACAGAACAAGATTTTTTCCTCCATTAAGTCCTGGGTTATGTAGTCTTCTCCTAGGTGTAAGGAGCTGCCTGCTGAAACAAGGGCTCTTCGTTTTATTTGCCTTTTGGCCACTACAAACTCATGTCTGGCAACACAAGAGCCAGATCCTGACATATCCTGTGCCAAAGTGAGGGATAACCATGATGACAATATTGAAATAAAACTAATAAGAAAAAAGCAGCGTCCAGTGCTGCATACTTGAGTCTCTTGTAGCCTCTCTAGAGATGGAGATGGTCTGAAGCACCACATAAATCTGTGTTTGAACTGCTGAACGTGCCCTGACCCCACACACATCATACCTTTGCACAAAAAGAGAAATATTCCACTTTGCACACAGGGTCACAAACCCCTGAGCCCTCCCCGGGGACAGGGCATTGATCCTGCAAAGAGCCTGCTCAGCTGAACTGGCTGTTCAGCCTCCTGCAGAACAGGACAGGGATTTTCCAGGTCCATTCCCCAGGGATGCCCAGAGGATCTGCAGAGCAGGAGCAGCTTCCCTGCCCCAGCCCTGGCCCAGCCAGCCCTGCCCTGCCCCACTCACATCAATGCCGTCCTTGCCAGATGGTCCAGGGGGTCCTGGAGGTCCAGGAGGGCCTTGGGGTCCAATTCTTGGAAGGGACTGGGGAAAAGTGAGAGACAAGAGCTTGTTTTGCCATCAGAAGGAACACATCAGAAATTATTGGCAAAATCCTACAGCTTAACCCTAAATCTGCACCCCCTGCCAGCCTGGGTGGGCTCCAGAGCAGTGGAAGGCTCTTTGGAAAACCCTTTTGCCTGAGCACATCCCCAGCTCCTTTACTGGTGGTCTATGCTGGGAATGCAAACGGGTCACTGGGCAGCAAAGGGGTTTTGTTGTATAGGAAATTGTTCTGACTACAGGCACGTTTTGGGTTGGGCAGAGGAGGAAATGCAAAGCCCATGGAAAAGGTGCCGAGTGCTTGGCAGAAATAATGAATTTATAGATCCAGTTCGGTGGGGTGATGGCAAAGCCAGGCAGACACCAATGAAGACAGGAGGAGAAAGAAAAAGTCTCCTTTCTGAGCAGGGTGCCCCCTGAAAATCTGGGATTTTGGAAAGGTCTGAGGTGGGGGGAAGGAGGGAAAGGTCCAATAAATGACTTCTGTATGGAGAGGGCTCCAGAGAGCAACTTACTGTAGCTTCAGGGAACAAAGGTTTCATTGTAGAAGCAGCTCTGCTCACAGCAGAGTTCTGAATTCCCAAGCCAGGCTGCGAAAATTCCTCACAAACAATGAAAATCTCACTGAGGAGTCACTTCCCCAGACAATAATATTAACACCAGACAGGGAAGTTTAATACAGCTTCATGTCTCAAGAGCAAGGGTTAAACACACTGTAAGTGTAAAATTTGAAAATTGATTGAGGGAATGAATAAGAAATTCTGATTCAGATAAAGACCCAGATCAGATCAGTTTCGCTGGAGATCTGTTACTTCATTGAAAAAGCAAACTGTTTCTCTTGCATCAACAGATCTGCCCTCTCCAAGGCTTTCCCTCTCATAATTGCAGTCCTGAATGGGAAAACACCACTTCTACAGAAACAGAAAGCAGCAGTTTCTACACCTACCCATACAGGTACAAACCCAGGTGCACCTTTGGAATAAACCTCAGAATAATACCTGCCTATTGCCACGTTTCACCCCACAGGTACAACACACACTGTATTTTACCCTTACAGGTTTTCCCCTGAGCATGAGACACAAACAAGGTTTCTCACCTGAGCTGATGCTGTGGCCAAGAGCTGACACAGGGAGAGGAGCCCAAGAGCAGAGATTCCAGCCATGGTGCCCAGGCTCTGCCTCTCTCCCTTTCCTCCAGGCTGCCAAACCCTTTCTCCTCCGGGGTCCAGCAGATCCCTCCTCCTCCTCGGGGCTCTCAGCTTACAGAGCAGAGACTCCTCGCCTCCAGATAAACCTGTGGCTCCAGCTGGAGCAGCGAGAGGGGCTGAGCTTGGAGGAGAGGAGGTGGGAGAAGGAGGGGGAGCAGCAGAGCAGCTCATTCCTGCCCCAGCCTCCTGCTCCTGGAGCCTCTGGAAGGGCTGGGCTGGGAGAAGGGACACAGGAGCACAGCTGGGATTCTCCAGCTGCAAACACAAAGCTGCTCCTTAGGTCTCACCCAGGATATTTCCCAAAGCCCATCACCACCTCTGTGCTGGACAGGTAAAAAGGAACACAGGGTGAGTCTTTCAGTGCATTTTCCATTTTTCACCTAACTCCAGCATTAAGAAACATTAAGAAACCTGGGACAGTGCAGGATCCCACAGAGAAATGCACTTACTGCTTAGTGAGGCGCTTTGCTAGCACTGGAGGTTGTTCACATCTGGTTTCAGGTTTTTTTTTTTAGGTGATCTGAAAAGCACCGCTTCCTTGAGAAGTGATGAATGGTGGTCAGAAAACAGACAATCACAGACAGGTAACAGGAGGAAGGGAAAAGGAGGAACATTCTCAAACACACAAAGAAATATCTGAAATGCTGGGAGGAAGGAAAGAGGACAGTTCCCTGCTTGGTGATCCCAAATGGCAAGAGATTAATGAAGATGCATCTCCCGCAATGAGCTTCACAATTCCCTTTATTGATTACAGGCAATTTCAGCCAAAGCAGGGCTTGGATGTGGAGAGGAATGGTGGCCAGATTTCCCAGAGCTGAAATGACACAGCTCATCTGGTTAGGAACACAAGAGGAGATGTAGAAAGTGAAAGCTGAGGAACTGAAATACCTGATTTTAGCTTGGCATCTTTGCAACAGGAGGCCTGTAGGAGCACAGTGTTTGTTTGACCAGCTACCCCAGCAGCCAGTATTCCTAGAGCTTTGGCAGAAGGATAAAGAACTCAGATTTACCAGGTTCCCACAAGATTCTGTGGAATAGTTGGGGACAGAAAGGGAATGTGTGTCTCTAAGTCTTCTGATGGCTCCAGAGTAATTGGAATCCTTTATTAGACAGCCCAAACCCTGAAGAGGGAGAGCAGCTTTGCACAGCTTGTACCTCCTCCTCCACACTGAGGCCAGCTGGGGCAGGAGGGAAGGCAAAGGAGACCCCAATTCCTCAGCCACACCTTGTCCAGAGCAAGCCAGGGCTTGGGGGGCTGCAGCAGGTGGAGCCTGTCCACAACCAGCACTGGAAGGGCCTAGGAGTGTTCACCTTCAACACCATCCCCCAGACCAAAAGGATGTCCAGTAACCCTCCATCCCACACCCACAGGCAGCACAGCTGAGGGGACACAATGATTTAGAGGAAATTTTTAATTAATTACACAAAGACACCCCTGTTCTTGTGTCCTGAGGGGAAAAAAAAACCCCTGAACTGAAGCGCCCACAGCCAGGCTGGGCAGGAGCCCCAGGGGATGCTCCAAGCAGAGCCCAGGTTTGCTCTGCAGAGCACCACAGCACCTGTGGGACAAGAGCTGCAGAAGCAACACAAAACATTCAGAGACAAGCAGACACCCCACCCCTGGAAGTGTTCAAAGCCAGGCTGGATGGGGCTTTGAGCAACCTGGTCCAGTGCAAGGTGTACCTTGGCAGGGAGGATGGACCAAGATAAACTTTGAGGTCCCTTCCAACCCAAAGCATTCTGCAATTCTATGATTTCCGAGCACATCTTTAAACAAGCAGCATGGGGGGGGGCGGTCTTTTCCTCTAAAACATTCACTGGGCACATTTTAGAGGAGAACAAAGACTGGGCAGCACCTCCACAGGGAAGAAAGAAACAGCAGCTGTGTGCCATGGTGAGCCCAGCACAGCACCCTCTTGTTGGGGGGAACCAAGCAACAGCTCATTGCTCCAGGGGGGTGGGTAAATACATGGTCATATCCTACCCTCAAAGATGAAAAAATATAGAAGGAAACTGATATGCATTAAAGTCATGCTTTAATAGGGGAATTAACGTAACACATTCTGTGATACAGCTCTGAGTGCTGGCAAACACCTTGTGAACTCACCACACACACCTACAGCCAAAAGTAAACCTGGCAGGAGAGGGAAGGGGCTGGTTTGAGCACTCACTCCAGGCTGGGGATCAGAGTGAAATCCCATTAAACACAAAACCATAACAAGATATAGGATCTATGCCCCAACTGAGCACATATTCACAATGAAAATTTCATTAAATAAGAAAATTACTATAAATCTGTACAAAAGCCACAATTAACAATTCTTAGGAATCTGTTAGGAAAGAATTCTCACTCAACATCTTCAAGTATTTCCATCTGTAGTTAAGCGTATTCTTACTGGCTATTTACCTCCATCTGTTCTTAAGAAGAAAGAAGTATTTTAAAAACATTAAAGCCTTTTTCAGTACATGTGTGACCATGAACATCAGATGTTAAGCTTGCAGACTTTTATTCCCACACACATATGCAGCATGCTGGATCAGAACCTACAGGCTGGGAAGGCAAATCAGCCCTCAAATTCCTTGAAAGATAAAGCTTCTTAAGAGCTGTAGCAGAGAGGAAAAACATTGACATTGCACAAGCTGCTGCATCTGCTCTCTGGCCATCTCCTACACAAACCAAACAGCACCAAATAACCTCAAAACCAACCCAAAACAACCTGAGCAAACAGCAAGTCCAGACCTTCAGGCTGTTGGAAACAATTTCCTCTGCTTCATAAAACAGATTCTCTGTTGTAAATTTTTAGGAGTGAAGGTGCTAAACTGTTTTAATGCTCCTTCAGACCTGGTGGAGGATTGTGCAGTGTGGCAGAACAGCTGACAGGGAGGTCAGGAACAGAGGCAGGCAAAGAGCTGGCAAGGTCTGAAAGTAAATTCTTGAGGGCTGGAAATAAACGAACCAGACAAGCATAGCCTCTCCAATTAACGTTTCAATTAACTGCCCCACAAAGCCCAGTGGTTTCCAGACATGCTGCACTGGAACATGCCCCGGCTGTCTGACATTAAAGGCAAAGCAACCCTGCCCTAAGTAGGAAACAGGCTGGATCTGACACATCAAACCTCAGCCATGGGCCTGCAGAAAAGAGCCCCCCCAGGCCACTGCAAATTGCCAGCAAAGGCTGAAAAAATGTACTGGGAAATATCTGTGCTGCTTTGGCAACTGAGAAATGGGAGCCTCTGAAACAGTCATGGACAAAAAAATCTGTGGAAGACTATAAAGTGGTTGGAAAACACGGGGAAGAGCAGCTCTAAACAGTTTTATGCAAAACCTGGAGCTTTTTCTCTTAGAAACCAGCAGGCAATTTGTAGTCTTAACTCTTAACAAGAACTACAAAGCAACCTCTGTGGGGATAAAGAGAAATAGTTACTCAGCACTTTGCACCTCAAGAGAACAGAATCTCTACACAAAGGTTTATACTGGTCAGAGACACATTTTGCCTACAGATCTATCCCAGTCTAAAGCCAAACCTACTTTCCTTATAGGAGGAGAGGCAACTACATTGACATCATGTGAAATCCATATACTCATCTCTTTTAGAGAAACAGCACTTTTGCCAGGAAAAACCTCCTAGGAAGGTACAGCCTTTCACAATAACAAACAGAAGTCACATAGCAGTAGAAAGGCCTGGCAAATTGGGTCATGCTGTCTTACATTAAAAATCGTGTCTTTAATAAATAATTAGGTAATTCAAACAAGGAGATAGATCAGTTTTCCTCTTCTCTTTCAGTAGGGACATAACCAGAATCAAAGCAAAGTGCAAAAATCCCCATTGCTCCAAGATAGCCCTGAACATCAGATAAAACCCAGCAACAGGACACAGCCTGTCCATGAAGATGAGCAAATAAAGTTTTCCCCTTTAGGGTAACCAAGAGCTGGATCTCAGTGAGTTTACTAGAGATGATTAAAAAATCATGGAAGAGTGAAAGTGAGACAGGGGCCAGCTGGATCATCCCAAAGGAAGTTTATTCAGTTCTCCAAGCCACCAAAGCTGGCTCCCAGCACAGGGCAGTACCATCTCTGCTGGCTCAGGTGCTCGCTGTGCTGCTCTCACTCTGCTGCTGCTCCCTGCTCTCCACCAGGCTCTGCTCCATTCTCAGAGCCTTCATCTTTTTCTGGTGGGACCTCAGCACTGTTTTCTTCAGGACAAGTGCGTGTTATGCTCTGCTCATGACTCTCTGGAGCTTGTTTCTTGTCTGTGCCTTCTGCTTGCCCTTTTTCACCTGCCTTTTCCACCTTTTCCGGCTGTCCTACCCCATCGAGTTCACTTTTACTCCCCAGAAGTTTGCTGTTGCAGTGGTGCTGATCACCCCCTGCTGAGTTTTGATCTCCACTGGACTTCCAGCCATCCTTGATTGGAGCAGTACAGCCAGTCCTGGGGGGCCTGGAGGCAGCTGGGGGTCTCACAGCCCCACCATCTGCATCACCACCACCCCTCTTCTCACTTGGCACTTCCACAGCTGCATTTTCCTCACTGACACTTCCTTTTCCAGCCTCACCATTAGCAGCAGATGGATTTGCTTTGGCACCAAGGGCTGAGGGCCCCATGCTCAGGTTTATGGCCAAGTTCACTTGTTTGCCTCTGGATGTTTTTTTATCAACCTTTCTGCGTTTCACAGCCGCGTCCGCGGCCTCCGGCGCCCTCGACTCTTTGGTGCTTGAATCATCTTCCTTCAGAGCTTCCTGATCCTCTTCTGCCTGGGAGACTGGGTCTGAGCAGGGGATCTCTGCATCAATTGCACACTCTCCCAGATTATGGGAAATCTTTTCAATATCAGCAGAGTTTTTCAATGATCCATCGCCTTCAGCATCTGCCAAACCCACATTCAGTTTTCTCTTCTTGCTCTCCTTTGTGCAATCATTCTCTGCAGTACACTGCCCTTCCTCAGCTTCATTTTCTAAATCCTCTTCCTCCAGCTGGCCAAATGAAGCTTCTTTCTCCTCCTCATCATCTCCTCCCTTCAAAACACATTTGCTTATCTTCTCCTTTACACGTTCATCACTCATTTCAGGCTGCAACTCTGCAGCATCTCCAGCTTTCTGTTCCACCTCTGAACACTGGTTCTGATCCTTCTCCACAGGATCACATTCTTGACACTGAGCGTCCTGTTTATCCTCAGGCCTTTGGTGCAGCTGTGCCTTGGCAGAGCGGGGTCTGTACTTTTGGAGTTTGTCACGAGGCCCCCACACGAAGCTGCTCTGAGGTTTGAAGTGTTGCCAAGCGTAGTGGATGAGTTCCCTCCTCTTTTCTTTGCTTCTGACAGTGAACAGGAAGTAATCCAAGGCACTTCTCTTGACATTTGGTAATGTCTCCTCGACAAGAGTTTCTGTGAGGAAAAACTTCACCAAGTGCACTTGATAGTCTTCATACCCCATCTCCCCCAGGCACTTCAGGATGCGAGTAATCCTCAAATTGTTGTGGCTGAACCTGGAGGAAACAGATAAGCAAAGCTGTCAAGGGAAAGTCTTACAGGTCACTGTGAGCCTCTGGGACATCTGAAAAATGTTTTATCATTTACTGACTGTCAGCCATTAAAGACTGTTTGACAATGCAAATGGGAGCACAGATGGGCTTACTTTTAAGGCACTCACTGCTGCTGTTTGCCTTCAGTAGCTCCTTACTAACCCTCCCTGGGCTGATAGGATTCATCATCTCAGCTGCCTGGAAAGGTTTTGGCTTTCTGAATCAGCCACCAGTAGGTAAGAACTACCATGTTGGGGCAGATAAACAAGTCCTGGCCCTGACAGAGAGCCTGCAGCATTGAGAATACAGGCATGAAAGGACGCTGCCAAAACCTCTGGACTTAAGCTAGACACAGATGGTTTTTCCTTTTTTATTTTAATACTTGACAGACTTCAGGTTATTTTCTCTTTTGTGATTATGCTCACTCCTTTCAAGAGGTTAATATCACCAGGAAGGGTTGTTACTTACTCCACAAAACCTGCAATAATATAAAGCCATCCCATTTGCAGAGCACTTTTCACACAAGGACTCAAAGCATTTTACACACATTAAAGGTGCTTCATAAACAACCAGGGAACCATATGCAAAGGCTTCTATTTTCTAGCTTAACAGAATAAAAGTTAAAAATACTTTTACTAGATAACATTTATTAACAAAAGTCTCCAATCCTCAACAGCTGGGGATTTCCTAGGCTTAGACTTTGTTTTCCCCTTCAAAGAAGTGCCTGGCTGCAGTAAATGCTCAACAGCATCAACACAATCACCTGTTCAAGTTTTCAAATCGTTCACGCCAATTCTCTGCTCTCTCAAGTTCTCCAGTTTCTTCATTGACCAGGTTGATTCCATAAAATCCCAGCATGAGCTTGTAAGCACGTATAAACCTGTCCATGACTTCCTTGGACTTCCTAAAGGCCTGAAAACAAGACACAGCAACTAGAAAAAAAATGCAACTCCCTAATTACCTGCACCAGATTAAGTGGCACCTGAATTCTAAACAAGAGTTGACTGTATCACTAAGCATTTCACTGCTGACACAAGACAGGCAAATGCTTCACTGTGAGCTCTGTGCACACTAAAAACCCAAGGAAACAACACAAAAAAACCCACTAGACTTCAAAAATAAGGTATTTAGGGGAAATCCTAACACCCTTCAGATCTCAAAGAGAAAAGAGACAAAAGCTTAAAATAAATACCTGGATTTCTTGACAGGTGAGTGGTTTGGCACGCCAGTTCATCCCATGTTCACGTAAAGGGAACAGCCTGAAGAGAAAGGAATTTTCAGGTCAGATGAGCAAAGAGGACACCCAACCCAGGGTACCCAACTTGTTAAAACCCAAAAATATTCCAAAATTTGTGGTATCACAGGCAGCTCTTGGAGAACTCCCATCCTTAGGGACACAGAAGTCATTTTCTAGTAAACTCCTCCCATAAAAGTATTGTCTACACCAATAACAAAAAAAACTTTGCTTATGTGGATCTCTCTCTTTGCCTTAACTTTGTGCCCCAAGACCACAAATGACTGAGATCTATTGGCACAGCTGCACTAGAAACCTGTGTTTTCAGGAGTTCTAGTGCTTTGCTTCCTGAGGAGTGCATCTCAATTAACTGAAGTAATTCTGGGCCTTGTGTGAAGCTGAAATCAGGAACACAGATCCACCTGACACATAAAAGAGGCACAACTAGAGAGGCACTGTGTTCATGCAAACAATTTACCACTGTATGTAGGAATGGTTTTCTTCCAGTGTTTCATACTTGTCCCCCCAAGATGAGAGCAGAGTTTCAATATTCACACCTGCAAGGAAAAGGAAAAGGTCAGGCAAGAAGTGACACCAAATTAAAGTCAGCCAGTCAGTCACTCCACACAGCTCACTATCCTAACCCAGATATTTACACACAGGCATTAGCTCCTCCAAGACAACCAGCCAGAAAAATACCTTTG
>NW_005054337.1:535218-540038 GCF_000277835.1 Geospiza fortis | reverse complement strand
AATATTTAAAAATTTAATTTCTTGATGGGTTTTTATTGGTTTGGGTGGTGGTTCTGGTTGGTTGCTTAGTTTGGTTTCTTATTGTCTCACATGGATGAAACTACTTTCATCAACCAGCTGCAGCAGATGGCATCAAGCAGCCACCACACAAGGCACTCACCGTGGGGCACAAAAGCAATCTCATTTTTGTAAAAGCTTAAGTTCCACATCTCTTCATCCTCCTCATTCTCTGGTTCTTTCAAATCCTGGAAATGAGAACAAGAAATGAACAAGCAGCAACCCTTTATTTCCCTCACAGCCTGGCCACTCTCTACACATTTCAGGCTAAATCTTCCAAATGTGCTTTGGAAAGTAGCAGCTTGTTTCTGATGCACCCACATGCACATCATCCCTTCCTCCTCACAAATGAATCCTTGGAAGATGCTGAGTCTGTAAAGCAAAGGCAAAAAGGTGTTCCCAGATGCAGGCAGAGTTCCTGCAGCAGGAGTGGTGAGGAGCAGCCCCAGGAGCACGTACTGGGTAATGGTTTCTGTATCTCTGCAGGTCTCTCGCCGCAGCCCAGTTGCGCCTCCCGCTGCACTGGAGAGAAGAGACAGAGCAGAGATTCAGAATAAAATCACCTTCTGCAAAATAAAATAACATTATATAATGTTCTGACTGAATTCAGCACCTCACACAGGTTCCCCTGCATGTCCTCTGCACTCCCAGCACCCCCAAAACCAACCAGACTGGTGCTGTAATCACGTCTCTGCATTTCTGAAGACAAATTTAAACTAAGAGAAGATAACACCATCTCCTGTCACCGAAATAATTTTTTTTCCTTCTCACCTTATTAATCAAGGCTTTTATGTTTTATGTATATCTTTTATCCCACTTGGGTTTGCCAATGGAAAAGATCAGAACAAGCGGGAGATCCCAAATATGAAAATGGGATTGTTTTTCCTTAACTCAAAGGTTTCAAAACAAGACATGTCTCTTGAGCTGCTATAAACCCAAGGGAAGACAGAGGCTAGACCTTAAAATTGTAGAATTTAGGATGCAGAAATATCCCTCGAATTCAAGACTCTCACTCCCTGCAGATCCTGCTTAAATAGAAGTTTTCTTCATCTTTGCTTCATGCTCAAGATCAGCCTTGCTGATTTAGACAGTGGATAGCACCAGAGCCACATGGTCACATTAGATATTTTACTGGACTTCTCTTCCAATCATAATCTTCATTATTACCCATCTTTCCATGTAACCAAATTTCATGCCAAGCCTACCTGAAAACTCCTCCAAGACAGCAGTGAGGAATTTAAGCTTTGATCCTGCAAATACAAAACATTTAGTTGGAACATTTTGAAACCAAACTTCACTGAGAAAATAAAAAAATAGATACAAAATGAGAATACCCACAGCAGTGACTCACAGGATCCTTATTAGTTGCCAAGTGACAGATTTACCTAGTTACAGCTGAATTCACTGTATTTTATGCATAATTCAAATTGCTACAGAGAAAAACCTGTGGTGCCACATGAACAAGCACCAGGTTCTCATCACAGATGTGCTAGATTCATTCCAAGTGTCACATTTAGACAGAACTCACATAGAATAGCTTTATTTCCCCCTCTGAACTACTTCATGGAAATAGAAATTGCAAGTATGCCTTAGTTTAAAGTGCATTTTAACTGAAATATATACATATTTATTTATTTATACATTTGATTAACTCAGTGATGAGGGATTTTGTTACATTTCACAAGCAACATAGGTTTAATCTTGCTGAGTGCTGAACCATCTTATCCCAAACCATGACAGGATTTTACAGCGTTCTGTGAATTGAGAACCACCAAAAGGAACAAGACTGCTCATGAATAGAGGGCACCCAAAGCACAGCACAGCCAGAGGGTTCAATGCCAGCTCACAGAGAGAACAGGGAAGTTGGGAAATGGGGGTAAGATGTGCAGAATCTTGCAAAACAAGCATTAAATGAAATTTAGAAGAAAGAAGCAGCAAAAACTCCCCCAAGTTACTTCATAACCTCATATGATATTTCTTAACATGACATGCACAAGAGAAAAATAAAATCACTTTCTAACACTGATCACTAGTTCATTAATTATTAGGGCAGGAATTGGTCTACATTTGTAAGACCTTGCTGTAATGAAGTCACCCATACAGTTGCCCTGATGACAGTCATGTGGCATTAATGACAATTTTGTTTCCAATTACCAAATAATCCCAGAAATTCTTTACATTTAAGGTTCTAAAGTAACATCCTTGAACACAGCCAGGTGGGACAGGAGAACAGCAGAATGGGTCCCACTTAGAAAGAGAAGTGGTTTGCTGAAGAGTCATTGAAGGTACAGAGACAGAGGCAATCCCATGGTGTAAGAGGCTGGAGAAGGCTTGTCCAGAGGGAAGCCAGATCCAGGGAAAAGAAAACCTGGAGCACAACAATGCAGAGAACAAGATGGGGAAGCAAAGAGAGCAAAACTCAGCTTTGCTCCTCCAAGCAGGTGCTGCTCCTGGGTCTCTAGCAAACTTAAGGCCTTTCTTTCCAGGTAAGAAACACAAACTGAACAGCAAGGCTGAAAGCTCCGTGTAGGAATCCAACACCTTTTTGTCTCACAGCAAAACTGAGTGGGTTTCACACTCCAAACCCGCATCACAGCAGGCAGAACGTGCATTGCTGTGGGAAAGGCAAAGGAAGCAGAGAACATAACCATGAGAGGGTGACAGAAAAAGGATCTGGCTGAGAAACCAGCTGGAAAGCTGCTGGAACCAAAGGGGATGTGGATTGTGAACAAGGCACAGGAACAAGAAAGATAAGAGTCCAGAAGAGTGATTGAAACCTTTTGTTGATGCAGATTTAGGAGAAGGCAGGACCATGGGTTTGTTATTAAAACAGCTGATCATGAACTCTAGGTGTTACAGCAGTCTCAGAGGGAACTTCTTAAAATGAACACAACCCCCAAAGTTTTCAAAGCTCACCCGTAGAGGCTGAAGGCACTGAAATGCAAAAGAGCTGGAAAGACACACCTGAGGAACTTCAGGCTGTGAACACTCAGACACACAAGTGAAATGCAAAGACAGAAGCAGAATTTTAAGTTTGTTTTGAAAGCGCATAGTGAAAATAAAAATAAAAAACTCTAACCTCAAAACCAAAGAAAGACTTTATCTGCTTCAGGCATAAAGAAAACCATCCAAGCTGAGGGGAGAAGAATGATAATTGGTGTAAAATAAGTAGAAGTAAGGAACAAGTTTGGGAAATTGATCCATGCCTTTGACAGGCTGCAAAGGCATAAACAGCTAGCAGAAGATTTACTGCTTCTTTGTGCATTCACTCTCAATGCCCTTACAGATTTCTGGGCACTGCCAGGGAGAGGTGACTACACATTCATCACTGAAGGAAGAGCTCCTATTTAAAAATGCAGAATTATATTCCAGGGCTGTCTCAGAGACCACAACATCCTCCTTTGTAAGGCAAAGCTGGAAAAGTCCACTCACTGGAGTGAAAAAAATGGTCCTTGCTTTTACAGTTGTCACCATCCAGAGTTGCTCTAAGGAAAACCAAGAACCTGAAGAACAAACACATTCAAACAGAACAATGGGAATGTTCTGAAGTTATTAAAGCTTATGAAGTCCAGCCACATACAAAAGAAAAGTTGATAAGAGTGCACTCCAACAGCGCAAAAAACTTCAAGGGAAATCTCTGCCTCTTCCCTTCAGAATTACAGCTATTCCATCCAAAATACCTTCGGCTTTTCCCAGATCTACGTGCACAGATAATTTACTGTTCCTTCAAAAGTGGTTATTTCTAAAGGAAGTTTAATATCAAGCTCTTTTGAAAGTATATTCATTAGAAAGCTTTATCTGCCTATTTATATTCTAAAGATAAGGACGAGCTGCAGAAATGAAACTCAAAGTGAAGCAGTGGCTTCCCTTTCCTAGAAAGGGGAGGAGTTAAAGGACTGTAGTGTTTTTCCTGGCATAGGAAGTACTGAAAAGGATAAAGTTCTATTTACCAAAGCAATGCTGGAGAAGAAATACTGACACCCAATGTCAAACTGAAATCCACTGAAACTAACAGAAACCTCAGATAAGACTTAACAAATTCATTTTATTTCAAATAAACATCATTTTAAGGCACCAGACATAAGTGCTTGTATTTTGCAGCTTGCCCAAAATTGCACACGTACCTCTACTTTTTAAAGCACACCATTTTTTGGTTTTCAGAGTTGCTCTACACACACTCCCTAAGAAATAAAACATGTCTACGAGAAATAAAGAGTTACAGCTCATTTTTAAAATTGAGCAGATGTTATGTAATGTATTTTTATTGATGGCATGACAGATCCACCACACAAAGCTGAGGATACCAACCAAAAACTTAAAAGAACATCAATGCCATAACATCAAACCCAGCAGCTATCAGCAGTGGCGAACAGGCAGATGCCACACACCATCTGTACTTATGGGATAAAGGACCCACATCATAGCGAAGCGTGGGGAAAAACAAATTAAAATTACATTGCCCGACTCACGGCAACGTAACGAACCTTGAGGAGTCATTAAGTGACAGCACCCCCGTAAACCCCCCTCCTCCAGGGGGATTTGCTTCACCAAGATGAGGACAAATTCCGCGCTGCGGATCCCCCGAGGGCCGCGGAGCCTCGCCCGACACCGAGCGGACAGCGAGCAGCGGCTGTGCCCGGGGAACGGGCAAGGAAGGGCCGGGAAGGGGCTGGCAGGGCTCCCCGCAGGCTCCGCTCTGTCCCCGGGTCCCCACACGCACCTGGCCCTGCCCCGCAGGCTCCGCTCTGTCCCCGTGTCCCCAC
>NW_005054337.1:529993-534948 GCF_000277835.1 Geospiza fortis | reverse complement strand
GGCTCTGCGCCCGCCCGCACCGCGCCCGCGGGCCCCGGGCGGAGAGGAGGGAGCGGGATTCGGGCAGAACCGGGATCAGAGAACGGCATTGCCAGCCTCGTACAGGAACAGGGATCAAAGAACGGCATTCCCAAAGAGCCAGCACTGTGAAAGCGAAGGGGGGCAACAAGCCAAGTGTTTACATTTGCTGATACCCAACTTCACATCCTAACAATTCCTAAAAAATCGGCGTTGCTGGGTTGACTGTGAAATCCCCAAGCGGACTTTCCATGCTATGAGGTTGGTACTGAGTGGTTGCACCAGTACACGCCATTGTCGACATATTTCTACTTCAAGCTATATTAACATTTCATTGGTAGAGCAAAACTTTTTGATTAGAATCCCATGGATGAGAAGGATTTGCCCACAGGGACATGAGACTTGAGTTCCAAAATCTGCACTTTATGGCCAAAAATCTATGTAGATTGTGACAAACTAACCAACATTTTCATGCTAAATTACTTCTAAAATAAATTGGGCCAGATTTTAATCAAGTCACACAACAACTGCCATTTAGTAAAATAAAAACAAGTCAAATTTATTTTTTGTATAAAACAAGATAAGCAAATTAGGCAGACAAGAACTTGGCTATGTACCTAGAACAAAACCAAAAAATGAGAAGACTCCTAGTGCCTTACCTTGAAGGCAATACTGAGATCAAGAAGTAATTCTTCTTTTTATTAACTGATAGTTAATATAGTGAAACAAATTCAGTACCATTTCAGCCTGCTTCATTCACCATTTAACAGGTGTGTGTTGACTGCGATCCATCTTTTGACAACACAAAAAATAGTAACTTCATCAAATCTCAATGTTCTAGCATATAAAAGATAAGCATTACAACGTCAGCAAGATTCTTCAGTTGTAAAACAAAACAAACATTTTGGAAAACCAATTCCATTCACATCTACTAAAACTGCTTAAAAAAAATAAATAACTAAGTACAAACCCCACTGTCATACACTACTGTATTACAAATGGATGAAGCAACACCTCCATGTTCAGTCACAGCTCAGCTGATCCCTTATAAAACCATGTGTCATCACCAGATATCTTATTTAGGACACTTATTAAGTATTTGGTATAGAGGCATTAAAATTTTCACTTTACTTATGGTTGAAAAATTTTACATCAAAAAGGATGAAATGAGATTCCTCCAGCAAAGAGAGCAACAGAATATTTCAAATGCAGTGGTCATCTGCATTTAAAATAATTTTAGTTTTACTGAACCAACAAATTGAGGCATTTGATACAAATGGAAGGGAAATGGCCAAACATTACCCACAGATGGTCTGTAAAAGTCACAGACAGCAATGGCAGAAAAAGCTATCCCACATTTACAGAAATCACCTCTGCTTTTGATGGCCCATGTGCCCCGTGGGGCACTCTTTCCACGAGCTGTGCCCACACAGAGTGTGTTGCTGGTTTGAAATGCAGCCCTGGCACTGTCCCACCCTCCCCACTGCCAGCTTTGCCCCCACACCCTGGGGAGGCAGCTCCTCGCTGCTGCCCAGAACCCCCCAGGAGAGACAGAGCCAATGTGCAGATTCCTCAAATACTGGCTCAGGTATCTTTAACTTCCTCCCAGAGTTTGTGTGGTGCTCCTTGTTTTTCCTGCTCCCTCCTCCCATCCCAGAGTCTGTCACTGCTCCTCAGCTCTACGTCCTGCGTCGTTTGGCGGCGCTGGGACTCGAGGGGTTGCTGTTGGCATTCAGAACCTTCTCGGTGACTCTGTTGCGCTTCCTCTTATCAGACCCTTCTTTGGATCCAGGATCTGATGAAGTTTTCTCTTTCTCTTTGCTGCTTGGCTTTTCTGTTGTTTTTCCTAAACTTCCAGAGGGTGCAAAAACTGAAACAGGACCAAAGTAATGATTCCAGATCAGAGTCATACACATAGGCAAACAAGAGTGATATCAAACTTCTTTATATTCCATAAAACTTCTCAACACAATCGACTCTCAGCATACTTGTCCATCATTTAAGTCTTTAGGAAAAATCTCTGAGAAAGGCACATCTTACTTTTATTATTTGCTTTAAAGACAGGCATATATTTTGACAGGCTAAAAATCAAACTCATTAAGTGGAATTAAACAGCACTTAATATTAAAATAATTAAAAGGAACACTTACAGAAACATAGGACCAATCTATGGAATTTATAATCAACAGGAGTCATTACATTTGGTACCATAGATATTTTTAAAACTGAACACCCAAAAATTTAATATATTTTAAAATACATTTTAGATCTTTTATTACAGTCTTTAAACACCACTTATTCAGTGATATAAATATGATGAAATTATATAGTTAGCAGTTGGCTTGGTCTGTTAAGATAAATAGCAGGATCTCTACTGTTCACATTTGACTTGTTCTACAGCAAAGTGTTAGGAAAACAAGCCTTTTATTTAAAAGCAGCAAGATAATGAGAATAAAATAAAATAAGCACTCTGCCCACCTTCCCATTTCAGCACACAGTTTTACAATCTCTTTTGATTTATAGGTCCTATTTTCCCCATGACTACAAAGTTCCCAACACAGAGCATTCAAGTCCAAAAAAATCAGACTCAGCTTTCTTCCAGAGATCCTCAGATTCCTTCAGACTCCCAGGGGTTTGTCAAGTACATATTAAAGCCAAAAATCTCCAAAGCTATACAACTTTGTACAGATATATTAGGAGCAAAGAAGAAATCTTTTCAATAAGCAACTGCTTACTCTGTGCACTCTTAAATTAGTCAAGTTCTTAGCATGAGCACAGGCTAAGTCTGAGTACAAATCACAAAGTACACTGCATTTGGATTTACATTTTAACATTAATTTCTCAATTACAGTTGGTTTTTAATCTCGTATTACACAGTAGAGAGTTACAAAATTACCTTCTTCAGGACCTGCATGTGTTTCCATCTCTTCTTTTAAAACTTCTTCTTTCACTTCTTCTTCCATCATTACTTTTCCTACAGAAAGCATTGGTGGCAATGGTTAGATGGTTTTAAAGAACCACGTGGATTTTTTCTGGATTAGTAGCCTCTGCATATTTGCATGTTTGCAAATATTCCATGCAACATTCAGCAGTAATTCAGTGCCAAGAAATTATTATTAACATGAGAAAGTGAAATGCTGAACAGGCAAAACATATTGCAATTTGTACTAAGATTTTATACTGAATTTTAAGTGTACCTAGTAATTGAGAAGCATTCCACAAAAGTTTAAAATATCCCAAGAAGTCCTTTGGCAGGTGCTTGAATTTTCTAGTTCCTTCTTTGGATAACACACATCAGCTAAATTTCAAAATCCAGCTCTCGCTGCTCAACCTGAGATTTCTGTCAAACTCCTGCACATTTCTATTAGATTTGACAATACATGCTTTCTGGGGGGAGTTTTGTTAAAGATTCTGAGATGAGATTAAAGCAACCAAGAATCAGAGACTGCAGTCACATCTCACCTTCTCTCACTTCTTGAATCATTTCGTCAGGAAGAGCAAAATTCTTCTCTATATTAGGGAATGGAAGAATCTCAGATTCATGCTTAGAAAGAAAAGAAGGATCTCTGTGAGTGACTGGTAAAGACTTTAATTTGAATTTTGACATGCAATCTCAAATTCTATTTTACATGCAATTACGAGCTAAATAATTTTTAACAAGACATTTCAGATGTTACAGAATCAGGAGGCTTCTGATATCAAACTGATTACTGAGGTCAGGATACCTGAGATCACAACTCGGGATCATCTGAGATAATTTTTGGAACCCAAACATAGCAAATCCTTATGTGAACAATGGTAACTTTCTCATTTGGCACTTATATATGTATTTAAACATTTTCTGGATCAGCATTTAGGCAACTTGAATAAACAAAGTCAGAACATAGTATCTAAAACACCCCAAAAAACCCTCACAAGCCACTGCAGGTTTTATTATCTCCTACCTACTTTTATTCAGGGAAAACCCCATCAACTCACTGGAATGACACCTAATTCTAAGCACCATGAAATGCAAACAGGCCCAGTGATTTTGGCCTGGTAAAACTTCTAAACTCCATGAAACAGCACCAACCCTTTATACTCACCAGAGCCTGCATGTCATACATGGTGCTGAGATGGTCCCAGATCACTTTGGATGAGATCTGCCGTCCGATATTCTGGCTGAATTTATCCCGGATACAAATCATGTGGAAATGGCGATTCACACCTGGGGGAAGAAGCCAGTGCAATTAATGCTGCTCACAGTTTTATTTATGACACTTAAGAGATATAAAGAAATTTATTCGTTTACTTATGAATTTAAAAAGCCATGTTGTTACAAGGAATCCATACATTGCAGGAGAGACTGCTGGCAGCTGGGCAGGCTGATCTTTCACCCTACGCTGCAGGTGCTGCTCTCTAGGGAGCTGAGGGGGCCCCTGTGGGTTATTCTAACACAGCCAGATCTTTTAGAGGGGCTGTGTGAGAAACATCCCGAGGGATGTATAGGGAGTGCTGTGTCCAGTTCTGGGCTTTAAGTACAAGAGAGACACAGAGCTCCAGGTGTGGGTCCACTGAGGGCAACAGAGGAGGAACTGGAGCATCCCTCGGACAATGAAAAGCAAAGGGAGCTGGGCCTGTTCAGTCTTCAGATGAGATATCTAAGAGGGGACATCAACAATGTTTATGAATATCTAAAGGGGGATGCCAAGAGGAATAGGACATAAAGCAATGGGCACAAACTGATGTACAGGAAGCTCTACCTGAATACGAGAAAGAACTTCTTTAGTGCGAGCACTGAAACACACGGCCCAGAGAGACTGTGGAGCCTCCCTCACTGGAGATATTCCAGAGCGGCCTGGACACACTCCCGTGCCATGTGCTCTGCAATGACCCTGCCCAAGCCGGGACCCTGCAGCGTGACCCGCTCAGTGCTGCTGTGGAAGCACAGGGCAGCC
>NW_005054337.1:500846-529420 GCF_000277835.1 Geospiza fortis | reverse complement strand
AGCGTGATGCTGTGCTGGGAAGAGCTTGGGGAAGAATTGGGGAAAGAAAGGATTACGGGCCTCTGGAAGTTCCTTGCGAGCCTCTGGGGCACCGCTGTCGTATTTCAGGGTCTCTTGTCCTACAAGTAAAAAAAGCTGCCAATTTTTCTTTTTAAAGGTTGCAGAGTGAACAGATTGGACCAGTTGCTGACAGGGCGGAGTTCTAACTATTTGTTATTGTAATCACCGGTCGTTTTCGTTAACTACCTGTCGTTGATGGTTAAGAATCCCGCCTTTTGTCGAGTGACACCCTGCTGCTTCCTAGAAGATGACACCCAGACGGTGGAGGAGCAGGGACATTGAGTCAACATGCAAATGATATCAGATCCAGCACTCAGTGGGAGAGACCCCTCACCAAACCTAACCAAAAACCCCTAAAACAACGAGCCAACACAAAATTAAGAGATCAAAGAGATGCCTGGACGTGAGGAACAAAGCCCAGAGCCTGCAGAGACGCTGAGACCTTTTTTTTGCCCCTCACCCTAGCCAGGGAAGGACCTCGGCTAGAGGCAGGACCCTGGGAGGCAAACCGAAAAAGGGAACGAGGGATTTTCCCGATGCTCTGGTGAGGACAGAATCCCCAGCTCTGCCCGCAGACCAGTGGACAAAGCTGTACTCTTCTTCCTCCCAGTCACCCCTGGGAGCAGCGGCGGTGTGAGCGCGGACCTGTGGGTTCTCCCCACCCGAGCTGATCACTTTTAATAAAGGCACTGTAATATATGGTAGGGATAATTCATGCTATTAATGTATGGTATAAAATACTGTGAAATCCAAAAGCATGTCTTTTGACCATCCCAGCCGGGAGCAGCTGTCTATTTAGATTCAGCTAGTTCCCGGACACAAGATAGCGATCGACGCCTTAACGTAAGAATAGAAGCTTCCACGGTGATAATCACCGGTTTCTCGAGTTGTCGGGAGCCACCCAAGAGCGATTATCGCCTTGCCGATTGCATCTATCAAGACAGGGCGCCAAACTGATACATCTGAATGCATGGCTTCGCGGAGCCTATTGTCGCTGACTACACACCTGGACCCAGCTTTTGTCCGGCTCTGCACATGGAAAGAAACAGCGATGCATGTGAAGAGATACAAAGGAAATTCGGTCATCTTTGCCTCGGGCAAGATAAACTGTATAAAACCTAGCTGCAAGAAGCAGCATGTGTGAACCGAGGGGGAGACTCTGACGCTCTGGAGGTCAGATCCAGGTTCACCCGGTGTCGACCCCGGGCTCGATGCTGTGTCTTTGGCTGTGGTGTTTTCGAAGACCGAACTTCGGTCTTGCAGACAGATTATTAAATCTTTGCTAATTTTTTGATAATTTTGGCTCACGATTTGATAATTTGTAACAGCATTAAAAAGGAGAAAAGTCTCCTGCCCATGTTTATTTCATCTTGGGCCAGTCCTGGAGACAGCAGAGCGCTGGCATCCCCATGGGTTCCGCAGGGCTCTGCTCTGCAGTTTGAGACCCCTGGAACTGGGATGGGCACTGGGGGTCCCAGCGGGGCTGGGGGTCAACCCTGCTGCCCAAGAAGCCTCAGCCACCCCCCTGCTGACCCAAAAACTGCCACGGTGGAAGGATGTCCCAAGCGCTGCAACCCTTCTCCTTGTTACAACAGGATCGTTTTATATAAAATTGATCGGTTTTGAGCAATATTGATCATTTATATCACATACCAACCTGGCACTGATGCTTAACAAATAACTGCTTGGCTTGGTTACAAAATGCAGAACCTACCAGCTTTGCCCATCATTTAAGACATAAAAGAAAAAATTTGTTTGGGAAGAAAGGGAATGTATTACTCCCTCGGAGATAAGGGGTTTTTGCCTTGTTAGGTATAATTAGACACACAGGCACGAATTAGGAGTGCTGTTGCTTAGGTGATAGGGCTTTCCAATTGCTCACTCCTCACTTGAAGATTTAATCCATTTTGTGACATTAAAAGTATTTCAACAACAAATAATGATCACATCATATGCAAGGAATGAGTGTTCTGAGTGAATAATAAATCAGTGGGGGCAAACACTCACAAGCAGAGACATTATTTTAATGCAAATTATCCAAATAATAAAAAGCAGGAAGGGAAAGATGCAGCTTTCTGAAATTGAACTTTCTGTACCTGTTCGTACTCAAAGAGCTGGCTCGCATCATTGTTTTGGGCTTGATGTAATTAATACCCCAAGCAGGTTAATCTGACATTAAATAAACATTTGAAATAAGTTAAACCCAGAAGCTCATGTGTGAAGCCTTGGGAAGTTTGGTTGTGTGAATGCTGGGTGTGGATGCCTGGGTACAAATCCTCTTTTCCAGTGGGGTTCAGTCTGGCCTCTTGGAATGGAAAGGATTCTGTGACTCCAGTATGGCTTGGATGCTGTTGAAGTTCTCCAGGAGCAGCTTCCTCTGAGAGCTCCAGAGTGACCAGAGATCTTACTGGAACCACTTCTCTGCATCAAGACTAGAGGAATCTCAGAAATATTCCCTCTGCCTGCTGTCACTGCTGTACCTGTGTCCTGGCTGTGCTGGACCCGCCTTCACACAGCCCAGGCTTCACAGATTTCCTCATTTTGAGCCCAAATTACCTATCTACAGGACTTTGCCATTGTTAAACACAGGTCCTCATGTTTTTGCAGTTAAACCCAGCCCTAAATCTCAGCCAGGTTGAATCTTTCAGTGTTTATTTGATCTATGCTGCTGCCTGGTCTTCAGCTGCTACTGAGAGAAAGGCTTATGATTTCCTGTGATGGCTGCACAGCAGGAGGAAATGAGTTCCTGAACAACTAAATCCCTTCTTTCATACATGTTTCTAGACATAGAAAAATGAGGGGAGAAAGAAAAGCAAATAAATTTTAGAGTATAGAAATTGTTCCCCAGTAGAACAGTTTTCAAAGTTTTGCAGGAATAGCTTATTTTTAAGCCTGTGTGAGACACGGAGTTTCAGCACTCTCATCTGTCACATTATGCTCCTACTTAAAGACATCAAGAGGGAATAGCTGTGTCAACTCAGACAGCAATTTTTATGTCACTAAGTTCTGATGGCTAAAAAAAGTAACATGTGAAACAGAAAATGAAAAAACCTATGTCTACCTCTGAAAATACAACAGCATCTGAAAACAATTCAATTCAGTGCAATAATATTAATGCAACAGGAGCAGTGTGTGCATAAACTGGCTGCTGTTTTGTTTCAATCACAAATAATTACATTTCTGTGTGTCTGAATTCCCTTGTCACGTTCAATGCCTCTAGGAAACATATGGGAGCCTATAATAATGCCACATACAGCCTCCACCTGGATCTTGACCAGAGTTTAATTTTTCCCTCATTAAATTTGACTGGTTTGGTTTTTTTTTTCAGTCACCGAACAGATTTTTTAGAAAAATTTACACTTCTCTCGTTCAACTTTAAATTCTACTTTTGGGTTTGAGCAGATATGGGCTGTGTAAGACGTGCATGATTTTATTCCTTCCTTTTTCTTCCTAGTCTTTAGGCTGCTTTCAGCCTTAAAACCCTGGCTGGTTGTTGTGTCACCTAAGGGTGCTGAGCCCTTGGCTGGATCGTGTTTCCCCCACCAGAAGATGATCAGTAATTTCCTAAGACTTTGCAACAACTGAGAAATCTGCCTGGCATTTGGCATTCTCCCTAGAAACGTTGGATTTCTGGGATAAGCAATATGGCTACAACTATTTCTGTCATTATTTTAGAACACCATGTGCTAGTGCCCTTAACAAAGCAAAAATTTCGTTCCAAATCCTGTAATTTTTTGGTGTGCTTCATGAACATTTGTAAAAGAGTATCATCTGCCTACTTTTAAACCCAGTCTTTTAACCTTTGCTGGAGAGATTTAGAACTTCTTAAATATAGAATCTAACAGGATTTTTCTTACACAGGTAAGAAGTACATGCAGAAGTACATTTTTTCTGGAGCTTCTTCATGCACCAAATTACTCTCAGACCCGTAAATCCTCCTACAAAATAAATAACCTTGGTACCTTGGCACATTCCACTATTTCTGAATAAAATACCCTTTGTGACTTGGAGGACCTCCTGAAGAGGAGAGTTCTGATGTGATTTGCAAGCTTTAGCTGTACTTTCAAAATTCATTTTCTTCTGTGTGAAATCTGTGGGAAGTTTTACTTTAACAGAGCTACCCAGGGAATTGTCCAAAACTTGGAGCTTGTTTGTTTTGCATATCTTTTAATAAATCAGTGAAGATAGTTTGATATGTGAATTGTTTTCCCCCCATTCTAAGATAAAGCTGTTTGTTGTTAGTCTTATCACAAAGCCCTTTAGAGCAGCATTGCCTCTTCCAGTTAATTACCTTTTTCCTTTGCTTAAAGGTGTATTTGATTATATTAAACAAGGACATTGAATGGAAAATTCACTCTCAAGCTCTGCCCTGCACAGTTTCTTACAGGTGCAAAATAAGGAATTTAAATCAAAATAAGGGTGAGGCAGCAAGGCTGAGGGCAGCAGCTGTCAGACAGGGGATTCACTCTGCTCAGACATATGTTCTCAAACTGAATTTTTCCCTTGTGATCATTTGTGTTCATCCTCCCAGCGGAGGGAGGCTTCATATTAGGTGGGCATCAGATGGCAAACGTTGGAAAAGTAGATGGAAACAGTGCAAATAATTATCTTGAGCATGCACAGAGGCGTTTGTTACTGCTGCTGCTGTGCTTTAAAATATCCCAGCACAGAGGGGATTGGAGAAGGAAAAGCTATTTACTGATTTTTCAGTTTAATAAATCCATCGTACCCCAGGCTTACAGAGAGGCAGAAAGATAACCAGTGGATTTATAACGAGCAAGCTCAAGGTGAGCACAAGGATCAATTCCTGAATCCTCGGCTAGCCCAAGCCAACATCAGAGGATGTTTTATTGAAGGTGGTTTTTACTGATAGTGCCTAAGTGTCAGCCAAACTGAAGTCCCATTAGCCCAGCTGGTCAGGACAGCTCCAGAAGAAACTCCCTTCCTTGGGAGTTTCAGCATTGATTAGGCTTGCTCAGCTCATCCCTGTCTTCTCGGGGGCATTTTAAAAAATTTTTGTTTTCAAACTACAACTACTAATTTGTAAAATAACAAAGAGGCAGCATGAGCAGAGAGGATCTTCAGAAGGGAAACAGGGAAGCAGTAACCCTGCCTGGCTGACATTAGAACGACAGCCACACTCAGCTGTCACTGTGGCAGAGGGTGGCAGCAGATTTTCATGGAGCACGTGTGCTCCTTTAAACACACACAGAACCACTCAGGGGTCTGGGAGATCTTCCTAGGGCCCTTTTTTGGCTTTTTTTTTTTTTTTTTGCTGGGGGTATTCACAAGCACCTTTCAGCAGCATCATCCCTTAGGCTGCAATGTGATGTCTCAAGTTGTTTCCTGGGATGGATCTGAAGCAGGGGTAAAACTGCAGCCACAGCCAGGCAGGCAATGCTGCTGGCACAGGAAACAGCACAGAAAGCTTGGAAGGAACAAGTCCACTTGAAATTTGGCTTGCAATGATGATAAATCATAGAACCAGCCAGGTCTAAGCCAGGTAACTTGTCAAGGAATGTCTGAATTTGTAGAAATAGGTCTCTAGAGTCAGTATGTCTCTGAAACAAGAGAGTTCTACTCACTGGACATTTTTTTCTCAATGGTCATGGAAATAAGTCCTGTCCCATCTCCTGTTTTGTTTTATAAACACTTCTGGTTTGATTCTAAATTTTCATTTGATTTACAGAAGCAAAACAGAGCTGTGTAATTCTGTCTTTCCTCAAGGTGCAAAGTGTATAATTACTCACAGTAGAGAGTGCTTGATAAACCAATACATCTCATCCTGGAGCTTTATCTGTTGAGCCAAATTCTTCGCTGTCCATCACCTGGAGAAGAAATTGGATTCTCAGAAATCATCAGTATATTTGCAGTGGTTCCATTGGTAGGAGATGTTCTTAACCTGGGTCACTTTGCCTTTAACCAGGCAGATGCAGCCCTGGATCTGGAGCAACTTTGCCTGGTGCTGCCTAAAGTCTCTGAGTTTTGTCCTTGACATTTTCAATGACTCCACCCACATCTTTAATAACGCTAAACCCCCAGACTGACTGAAAAAAAAAAGTAGTTTTATGCCTAAGTGTGAATCAAAGGGAAAAAAAATCCATTGATGTCAGTGAAGGTAGAATTCCCTGTAGAATGTATTCTGTTTTCTGTTTATTTGGTTGTTTGGGAGCTACCTGTAAGAGGAGACAGGGGACAATTGGTTATTATTTTTCAGGCCTGAGACTTTTTTTTTTTTTCCTGTAATTTACAGCACATATTGCAAAGCCAGCTATTCCTTCTAAAACAACACAGACAAAAAAAAAAAAAAGCCAAAATAACTGTATCAGTAATTTAAAGTATTTGGGTTAGACTGAAGTGTTTCCGTCTTCATAGCCAAAAAAATGTCAATTTTTACTGTGTGTCTGCCTAGGGTGTCTCAGGAGCAAAAAAAAACCCCTCAAGTAAATAAACAGGTTTAAAGAAAGGCTGTAGACAACACTGTCATGACTGACATCACTATATAAAAATATGCTAAAAAAATCAATATATATATATATCAATATGTTCCTGTAAAAAGGCACAGATACAGCTAACAATATCACCAAGGTAGAATGTGCAATTGTTTTTGTTATGGATTGATACACTTGGCTACTTCCTGGTTTCTGATTCAGCAGACAGAACTTTATTTCAGTGCATTGCAGCTTGTGTGGCAAAACTCAGGGATTTTTTAAACTGTAGTGAGGAGCCATAATTTGATGTAAAAGCCAATGATGCCAATGAGGGATTGCTTAAGAAGTTTGGTAAATTATGTATGATATCTTCATCAGAGACTTAATTGCACAAACCTGCCCACTGGATCAACAGTTCTGTACTCCATCCAGAATTCTAATTACCACTTTCTGCACTGTTTCCTACTCAGAGCAGCACCTCATTACTGTGGAGCTGCAGGAATTTATAGTGGATTCAGAGGCTGACTTGGCCAATGTGCTCTGCTGCTTTACTAAGATCAAAATCTGCCTTTAAATTACTGGTCCTGCTTTATCCCTCGTTTATTTTGCTCAGTAGCCTCTAACCCAAAGTTAATATTTGAAGTTTAGAGCATTCACTCCAAACTCCAACTTGAGATTCCTATGGGAATGCAGCCTTTGCTAGGTCAGGTCTGTCAGCAATGTTACATGTATATCAGAATTCCCACCTGAGCACATATGTTCATCTGTTCTGAGGACAGCTGTGATTCACAGACCTCTTTTTTTTTCTTTTTTTTCTGTAATGGAAGGAATTGAAAACTTGCACCTTTAAGTAGATGTTATCTCTTTGCATTTTGGGGATAGTTTTCCCCCCCGTAGCATAATGGATAGAAATCTTAACACTTCCCATTTCTTCAACTGCATCAATTGCTTGGAGTAGGGATCTCATTTTCACATGACTCCTACAGACCTGATGGACCTAACTTCGGTGAAAATTACATAAAATTGAAGAGAGCAAATGTAAATGATGGTATGGCAGCACTATTACTGGCACCTACTTTGCATAATCATGCTAGGGACAGAGCCTGGGAGCACATTCCACAGCTTTTCCCAGCAAGCTGTGGCTGGAAGCTTTTTGCAAAGAGACAGAGCTTCCCCTCATATTGACGATTTCTCAATTGCCTCAGCCATTCATGCTGGTTTTATGCTCCTTGAGACAATATCAGAGGTAAAGTATTAAATGCAAGGCATTTTCCAAAAGGTATGAAGAGCCTGATTTCTTTCATAACAGATAATTTCACCATTTATCCATGTGAGACACTTGGAAAGAAAACACCTATTGGATTTTATCATGTGTGTTGGGGGGGAGGGGGTCATACTTCTAAAAACTCATAAAATCTGTCTTCACAGGCTGGAACAGGGAGGTGAGGGCTGAGGCTGATCATGCACACAGGGCTTTGGAACCCACCCACACACCCTGGTGCTCCTGACTCATCCTCCAGCCCCTGCAGGAGAAATCAAGGATCTCTCCCTCTTCTCCCATTCTTAAAACCATCTCTGATGAGATCTGAGTTACTCACACGTTCACATCCAAAAGGAAATGCTGATACAGAAGGTGCCAATGTCTGTGGGGGTCCTTCTCCTACTTTCCCAAGACTTCTGATCAGCCCTTGGGAATGGGGGCAGAGAAGCAGCATTTGCTACAGATTTGCTCTTGGAGACATAATTTAAGAATATCCAAGCAATATCAGAGTTCTCTGATTCCCCAGCCTTTTCATGCCTCTTTAGGACACTGGACATGCTGCTGCATGGGCAAAAGAAACTAGCGAGGACAAAAATTCTCTTTTTTTTTAAATTATCTTTTTTCACTAGCAATTTTTCCCATTTGCCAAGGAGTCTGGATCTGGCCATATGGGGCAGAGGCAAAGCTGACCCCTCATTCACAGAAAATCAGTACATTTATTAACTGCTATCCTCATTGTGGGATTTTTTATTAACTCTGATGTTTCTATGCACTTTGTGTTACAGGGACTGAATATATGTGAAGGAAAATTTAATGTCTAATTTATATTTGCCAAACTTATTTTACCTCAGAGCTAACTCCAAGTCTTTCAGAACACAGCTCTTTTTCAAGCTTTCTTGGCTGCTATGAGATACTGAAACCTTAAAAATAAAAACTTCTTTTTGCAGTAACTTTAGAGAGACTAAATTAGGCTCAAGGTTCACTCACAGACCTGTGACAGGAGTTATTCAATCACATATATCTGACTTTCAAAAGCCTTTCTTTTTCAACCCCTATTAGCAGCAGATGAAAGTTTGTTTGGAATCCAGGTACATCTTGCCATATAATAGAGTTAAATAGACTTTAAGAAAATAATAAGTGAAAATCTCTTTTGCCTTAGCGTAGGAAATTTGGGGCTCAGGTGAACTATAATCAGTCCTATTAACATTGCACACCACAATTCTGAATTGCTCCTGCAATGATAATAAAAATATACAAGGTTTCAAGGATGGCTTTATCCCCGGAGTTTCATTTCCCCTCCATGGAAGCTATTACCTTAAATGCTCTCCACTTTTGGTGATGTTAAATATAATCACCACAGTTTTTCATTTGAATGACTAAGTCTCCACTAGAAAATATTTACAGCTGGGGTAAGTTTAGAACTTGCATCTACCAATGTTTTATTTGATGCTCTTAAAGGAAGGGTTCTGTGACCTTACAAGGACCGCCTGACCTTGGTCAGGGGGCAAAATGCTCCAGCTCTGTTAAGTGGAAAAACCTTGCACCAAATCTACTTCAACAAAGTTGAGTTTCTCAGAAGTTCCCTTCTATAATGGCCTATCTTACAGTGTCTTCTTTCCCTCATATCTGGGTCTGCCATTGTCCCTTTTACTTCTTAATCTGAAGACCAAATGCTCAATAGCTCAAGTAGAAAAAAACTTAAAAGGTGAAAAAAAAATGGTTTTTACAATTTTTTTTCTGCTGGTCTGTTCACTGCCTCAGTTAAATGATGCCCTTCAAACTGGTCTCATCATTTTAATGTTCCTTTATTTTGTTTTTTAGCTTTTTATGGGAAGGATTTTCATCAGTGAAAGCAATAGAAACCCAGATGTAGAGTTAGCCCTGGGCCTGCTGTGACTGCTGTCCTTGTACAGGTGCCAAATGTTCATCCCCAGAGCTGATTTTTTTGTTGTATTCTTATTTCAGAAGCTCTAGTCCTGCTCAGGACAACATTTCATTGCCATTGCCTTTCTGAGTGTCCAGCTGGGATGATCCATGGTGGCTTCCACCCCTGGGCACAGCAAGGAAAGGGGCACTTTCTCCCCATTTTGTGTCTGGTACTTTCTCCCCATTTTGTGTTTGGTACTTTCTCCTCATTTTGTGTCTAGCAGTTCCAAAAGTTGTTTTAAGGAGTGCGCCTCTTACATCTCTTAATTTAATTTAATTTCTCTCCATTTCAAGAGAGTCTGGTTGGTTTATGAATATATTCCATGATGAAAGGTGGGATTAAATGGAAATATTTCCACCCTTAGAAAATGACTTCACCTATCAGGTATGCAGCTGTCTGTGTACACAAATGCAGAAGTGTAATTCATCTTCAAGGGATTTAGGGAGAGCTGATGAATTTTCCACTACATCCACAGTCTGATCTGGTAGTGGAATACAAAACCACAATATGCTGCATTCATTTTGAATTTTTTAGTTATTCTTCTTGGATCAACTTAGTGGAGTTGCTATGAAAAATAATCTTATCTCATTTCCCACTTTACCTTTTATTGCTGCAGCTCATATCTGCATATTACCTTATCTCTGCTCCCTGATGGGATTGTTGCTAATTTATTCAAATTCAGAACATTTGCTATCTGCTCTCACTATGATCAAGGTGGGCTCATGCAAAACTGTGCTCTTCTAGTCAGTTTTATTAGACAGGATTACTGATTAAATGCCTTTGTACTTGTCTTCCAGACCAATTTCTGAAATGAATTTTGACAACGGCTGTTTGAGGCTCCTGTTTCTAATACAGGTAATAATCAGGTTCATAATAGGAAGCTCTTTGACAAACATATTTCTAGAAAATGAAGATCACAGACTTACTGGAACAGTGAATATTCCATTTGTGCTGCTCCCTTTACTCTTCAGTTATGAGCAAACAGTACTTTAAATAATTCAAACATGATGAAGTTTTATTTCAGTGGGCTGAATCCTCTGAGTTCAGTCACTGGAGCTACTCCTAATTCTTTAATATGTCTTAATAAAAGAAACTTCTTTTGTCACCAAACCCTGCATTTTAATTTTCAGTTTGAAACAACAATTGCCAATTACATTGTAAAAAAGGACCAATCATGGAAGATAATGGAATTGTAAAACTTTGTGACCTCTTATAACAAGAGGGCAGCTGAGGAAAGGCTTTTCATTTTGACTATTAACTGCATTGTGAGTCTAAATTTTTTTCTCAATTTTCTGTTCAATTGAGTCTTCTGCCAAGAGATACTATATTAAAATAACTTTTCTCTTTATCTAGTTAATGAGAAGTTATAATTAAGATAAGTGGGAACAAGCATCAGATCTCAAGCTGATGATATTGGCTGGACGCAGCTGTATTTTTCCTGCTTTATAAGTCTTTTTGGTGTTAGCAACTGGAAACCTGAATGTTCTTCAGAATCATCATTAGTTTTTTGTGCCTTTGCATTCAGCTTCAGAATGAAAACTCTTTGTAATCCCCTGGGCTTGATGCTGTGGTTCCACAGACTCCAGAGCTCAGAGGACTCACAAATTCAGGTCATCTCAGGGGAGGGGGCAGCCAAAGATGAATGCAGGATAATTACTTGGCCTCGTGGTGCACTCTGACAGTTCCTTCCTTTCAAATGCAATGTAACTTTACAAGTAATTAAACATAGCTTGGCTTCCTAAGGCAAAATGGTTTTAGGAGTGGTCAAGCATCTTGTGGAGCCCTGCTGATGACACTGGTGTCCCTTCTGTGACATCATTGCACGTGGCACAGCAGGGCAGTAGCAATTTCTAGCCTGAAGGTTTTAGTTCTCCAATCTTTTCACAGGTTACCACTCCCCACTCTGGGTACCACGGGCTGTTAATCCAGACTCAGACTTCTCTTAGTGTCAGAAAAGGTCTGATGTTAATCCTCATGCTTTAAATCTGCCTCTGGGAAAAATCCTGGCACAGAGCTAGCACTTACAGAGCTGGAACTGTTTGGAATAAAACTGTTTTAAGTGGCAAACAATTTATTTTAAATGTTGGGTCTATAGAGAGAACAGTTTCAAAAGGGAATCTTAGTCTCTGTACAGATTTTTCTTGAACTTCACATAAAGCAGAAGTGCACCTTTATCAGAAAAGAAGAAATTTTGTTGGAGGTTTAGCAGCAGCAATAGTACTTTTGTAGATGTTTTTTTTTTCTTTTTCAGTTTGAGTAGCAGTGGTGAATTTGTCCAACATCCCTGTGCTATGTGCAGGGTTATGTCTTGAAACTGCAAGAGAGGTACTGCTGTCAACATTTCTGGTACATGCTGTGCTTCCCCACCCTCACGAAAACAAATTTTCTGGTTCTCTGGGTTTTTCTTCTCACCATGCCTCCCCAGACATCTGACTCCCAATGGATAAATTTTCCTGTAAAATTAATCCCACACATCCTTAAATGCAAGTCTGTGACTATGTTTGTCAGAATTCTTTGTCTCAATGCTTTTGTGTTTCTCTGAGGGGCACAGCAAGATGAGAAGTGGCCAAGTCCAGCTGGAGGTGGGCTCCTGCCTGGTTTCTGCAGGAGGAGAACAGACTGTTCAGAGAATCATTTAGCAGCTGTTTATTAGAGGCATAGGCATGTGATTTTGGGGGTAGTGAAACTTGGCAAGAACTTATATTTCAAAAGAAAAAACAAACCAAGCAAAGAAAAGTAAAAAAAATGCCAGTCACTGATCTCCTTCTGCTTTACAGCGAGTTTAATCTTGTGTTTCATTCCAAATTCACTTGGACATTCCAATTGTTGTGTGCAGCACCTGAGACTGAATAAGAATCTAATCACACTGACAATTAATTTGCAAAGAAACTTATTGAAAAATGCTGTTAAGTGCAAGAAGTTTTGGAAAGGTAATAGAGAAGCTCACCAGGTGCCCATTTTTTTTAAGTCTGAAGGGCTCTAATGTAATCTGACAAATTGAATCTGGGATGGAGCTGCTGCACTGAATTTCAAGGCCCTCAGCAATGAGGAAAATGATGAACTTTGGTTTCCTTTGACCACTGAGGTAGGATGCATTTACAGAACAGAATTAAACAGACTGAAAAGTCCAATGCTTTTGTAGGAACTAGGAAATTGTGTATTGGGATACATCCATGTGTAGCTGCAGCTCTGCTCCCCCTGCATCTGCCCCTCACACAGGAGACAGGGCTTGAATTCCTTCCTTGAATTCCTTTTGGATTCAGCATTTACTCTGTCAGCTCTCCTAAAGCTTTCCTCATTACTTTTTGTCCTTGTCCTTCTAACCCTGCTCAGCTACCCCACAAACAGGGGGTGTGGAATTCTCCTCTGGATTACCAGAGCCTTTCCCCTGCCTTTGTACCATAACCATGGAAATTTCTGTAAAAAACAAGATTTCTTTCAGTAAATCCCTTTTAACCAAGCAACAGTACATTAAGAAGAAGCGATCACATCTAAAATAAAAAATAAAGCTGCCATGAAAGCTGAGGTTTCACCCCAAAGTGCAAGAAAGGCAAAGAATTAACTGAAGTTTATATTCCCTCCCAGTTTGTATGTGGGAAGTGTTCAGATACTGTGCTGATGAGGGGTGATATAAAATGGTTGCATAATATCAGGGTTTAAATAAAAGGGTGTGGAAAGCCAGTGCAAAGATGTGTGAATTCTGAGGAAAATTCGAGTTACAATTAATCTGGATAAAGCTGCAGAAGGATCTTTACTGAAGCCCAATCACCAGGAGTTGAGACTCCCAGCAAAACTTCTCTTGTTCTTCAGAAAACACCTTTGAGCATGATTTTAAATACTGTGAGCATCCACACAGTCAGGTTTTGCAAGGATGATCCCTTAGGAGGAAGAGAATTAGAAAAATGCTTTAATTTCCTTTGCTGTTCAGCTGCAGTTGTTCATCAGGATGGACAGATGAACATTTCTGTTTTCCTGGGCAGACAAGCATTTGCCTTTGTCCTTTCTGTTGCTTAGAGAGCTGCTGAACATATTTTTAAGTAGAAAGTTGTGTAAAACAAGAACTGAGGTGTATCTGCCTGAGAAGAAGCTGCTGCAACAGATCTGAAGCTGCCATTCAATGGAAAACTCAGAAACCAAATTTTTTTGCTAAAGGAGTGAAATAGCTCCTGGAAAATCTGCCTCACAGTAATGGAAAACACAAACATTTAAATTAGACAGGCAGAGCAGGCTGGAAGGATAGGAAAGGGCAGGTGATAAGGGAGGGTCTCCCAGAATTGGGTATTGCCAGAGGCCAGCTCAGGGTGGTACCACCACATCCAACACGACTGCCTGGGGTGAGTGCTGTGAAATCCACGGGATCCTTGGCAAAAGCTGCGGCTGCATCCTCTGTGTCACAGCTGTGAAAAACGCTAATCACTTGTTTTCAAAATTTTAAAAGTTTAATAGTAAAAAATGGTTATAAAAATAGTAATACAATTAGACTAATAATAGTGTAGACAAGCTAGGTTAGGACAATATGAGACAATAAAGACAAAGAGTTACGGACGTCCGGGTACCTTTTTCTAGGCAGCACGGGCCTGGGAAAAAGGACACACTTCTAACAAAAGGAATAATCTTTAAGAGCAATAGCCTGTTGCATATTCATACACTTCATACATGATGCATAAATTCCATTCAAACACAGGATTTTTGTCTGGTCAGTGTCAACTTCTCTTTTCTAACACTCATGGTGCCTTCGAGGCGGGAAGCAGTTTGTTTCTTCTGATAGGAAAGCAATAAATTCTTCTCTTCTGAAAGATTTAAGTGTCTTGTGGCTGTTATCTGGCTGCGCGTCTTTTCTTTTAAACAAAGCATTTTATATAGCATAGTTTCTATTTTAACAATTTTTTATAACTTAAAACTATACAGTACTTAAGAGAATTAATACAGCATTACTTGCTAACACAACACATATAATATTCATTTTAATATTTGCGAAAAGCCAATCATAAAATACACGCATTTCTCACAACAGCCATCCCAGCTTCTGGGGCTTTAGACTATGTCCCTCTACTTCCCCTTCTCTTCAGGAGACAGAAAAGATGCTGCTTCTGCATTTGTCGCTCGCTGTGCCAAGATCCTGGAGTGTCAGGAGTGCTGAAAACGCTTCCGCAGCGCCGAGCGGAGCCGGCGGCTCCCCGCTCTGCCAGGGCGCTGACAGCTCACTTCTGGAAACTTGAACTGCACAGAGGCACCAATTTGTCTGCAATTTCTCATCTTTAGTTCTTTCATTCAGCCTTAAGAGGGGATTCAGAGTACAAAGTGGGCAGAGCAATGCTGCAGACAGCTCCCAGGTCCCCTCTGCACTGAGTCTGAGGCACTTGGCTGCAGCACTCTCTCTGTCTTGGAAGCTGCAAGTCCCTGTTCCAGCAGAACATTTAAATCTGAATTTGTGAAAGAGCACATCTGGTGCATACACTGCCCTTAAAAGTGGGAAGAGCCTGTAAGATGTCAGGATTGGCCAAAGCCATGACTTGGAACTTAATTGTGGATTTGTGCTTGAGGTTGGGAGAGAGTAGCTCATCCTGAACCACGACTTCAGCAATGGGCTGAGGTCAATCCTGGTTTCCCAACTCCTTTCTCAGGGTCTGGATCCTCTTTTCTGTGCTTCAAACTACTGCAAGCTATGAATTTTGTGTTTTTACATTCCTGAGAAGACAAAATATTCTCCTTTAGCACAGTGTCTGATCCTTGGGCTTGGGAGAGACCTCTTATTGTGTGTGATAAATTTGATCAATGTGATCTTCCTTCCACTTGCTGCATTGCTGTTTCTGCTGTCTCTGCTCTAGTGCCACTGATATTTGGGGAAGATTTTCGAGAGAGAGATGAAAATTCCCTCTTCCCCATATATTTTTCATCCTTTTGCTTTCCCCAGCCCCACAAAATCCTCTGATGATGTTTCTGCCTTCTCTTTCGCCATTAACAACAATGTTTTGTGACAAGAGCTATAGTTGCAGTCAGCATGGAAAATTTGCTGTTATTTTAAATAACCATCTGCTCTCCCCACAGTCTGCTACCTCACCCTTAATTTCTTTATTTTTTGGATGTTTATTTTGATTAGCTTTGTCACATGGTGCTATAAGGAAATCTTGCTTCACTTCACACGCTGCTGCCATGTTGATACAGAAAACTGGCTTACAACCAAAAAGATGCTATTTTTTTCCATTCCCTCTCCTTTTTTATTTTTTTTTCCCCCAGAAAAAGTTTTATGTAACAAAGTGTTGTGTAAGGGGGAGAACAGCAGGGACTATATCAGAACTGATGGATTTTATTTCATCTCTGTCACAAATCCACTATGGAACATTGGGCAAAGTCAGTACAATCCAAATTTTCTTATTTGGATCAATGTGAGAGCTACTGAAATCTCTTCAGTAGATCCATAGTCACACATGTGTAACAAGGATTAAACTCTAACCCAGAGCAAAAATGGAATACTAGAAGAACCTTCTATATCAGGGAGGAGCTGATGCACTAAAATAGGTCACCTTTGTTTATTTACAATAAAATTGCTGGCACACAAATCTTGAATTTCAGAGTAATATTTTAATGTGGATGTTTGATATCTGTGCTGCAAATGCTGTTTCTCCATTAGGAGTGCACTGACCACGGTGCACAAGGTTGTGGTAACTCAGCAGCCACAATTCTGGGTGGGAAATCTGCACATGTGGTGGAAATGGCCCAAACCACAAGAAATCTCTCTCTGAGGAGCAAAAAATCATGAAGAAATTAATACTCATTCTGCAAATGCAAATGTAGCTGGTGTGGTTGAATGAAGAAATGTAATTTGGCTTCCTGTGAGGAACATTTTCAGAGGAAATTCGGGTCCCCCTGAGTCCTTTGCATACATTACAGCTCCTGCAGATCCACGGGGAGCAGAGGGAAGTGTGGGAGTGCTGGGAGTGCTGCTGTTCACTTACACTCTGCTTTTCCATAGGCCTTTTCTCAATGTTGGCTTTGGGTGCACAAACCAACCCTGCTGGCTCTGGAGGTGAGCCTCGAATCAAGGCACAATTACCTTAATGAGCCTTTTGGAGAATGTCAGTGCACAGCCTGGGTTTATTTATTCTCATGCATCAGTGTAAACTGAGTAATTCTACCAGAAAAAATGAACAGAGAATGAGGTCCTGTGGTTCTGTCAGAGATTTCAGGAGTTCACTTAAGGTGTAACTGCTACATTACAAAACACAAGGGATTCCTCCAAAAGCTTAAAAAAAGACATTTGTGACTGTTTTAACAGCACCAGGGGTGTGTGTGTGAAGAGCAGCTCCTCTGCAATCAGAGCAGTTCAGCTTCTCCCTGAATTAATGCTGTAAAGACATCATTGGGAGTTTGATACATTTTTATACGTTTATCTTGCTTTTTCTCATATTGCAATTCAGTTTCTGCTTTAACTCATATTACAAACCAGTTTCTGCAAACTGAACACCAGCAGGGGTAGTTAGCAAATCTGTTCTGTTTGTGCTCAAAATTGCTATCAATGACAACACAAGTGGGAGTGGCCTCTTCAGGATGGATTTTCCTTTATCCTTCCCTTTGTCCTAATCTCCATTCAATATTGGCTTCTGCCAGTATTTCTTCTATCTGCCCCCTCTGTTAGGTTTTTCTGGAAATAAAACCCCAGACCAATAAACAAACTTAGCCAACAACAAACTTGAAAAAAAGGAAAAAAAAAAAACCACAAAAACAAATGAATCAACCAAACAAAACCACAACAAAACCCCAAGGAATCAAAAAGCCACAAACAACAAGAAAAAACCCAAACAAACAAGCCTACAAAGAGCAATCAAAACCCCACAAAACCCCCAAACAAACAAGCCAGAAAACCCCTCCAAAACAGAAAAAAACAACAAACCAGGAAAAAAAAAAAGCCCAATAAACCAGAGTTGCTGCAGTGATGTGTTAATGCTTACTAATACTGGCCTGCAGAAAAGAAAATCTTCATTACTGGTGACAGCTAAATAAGCAATATTTATCTTATCTACAGAGTGCAGCCATGGATTCACACAAGAAATGCCCCTTTTCCATAGCACAGCTCTTTCTCTGGGCTGCTGCTAACTGCACTTCAGTCCTTCTGGGATTTCACTGAGTTTATCTGGTGAATTAACACCATGAAGGACTAGAAAGTGCATTATTTCCTACAGCACAGGATAGCCACTGCTGCTGCTGCTGGGACTCAGAGAGAAGCAGTGATGGATGAGCAGAGGAGGCTCCCCTGTCCCAGCCAAGGGGAAACCACATAAATCTTGTTAATGCAGAGCCACAGACAGGGAAGCTGAAAACACTGGTCCAGAGGATGGATTGAGATGTCCTGGGGAAAGTTTCCTGAGCTCATTTCAAAATGCTCTGCTCTGATTACTGCCATCCTGGGGCAATAACAGGCAACTCTCAAACAATCGGCAAGAGAGAAGCTTTCAAAAATCCTAAGTGACTTTATTTTTTAAAGGGGAAGAGTAGCAAAGAAAGTGTTTATCAACTTAAAAAACAAAAAAGTCATAAGTATGAAATCTGTTTTGCCCCAGCTATACTTGACATGATCTTTTGCCTTATCCTGTCACATTAATCTTTGTTCAATGTCCAGGTGCATTTCTTCTTTGTATGGTCTTACTACAACTAGCCAGAAAATCCCATAAGACAAATCCCAGAAGAATCCTTTTGTAGCAGTCCTTTGTAGATGTGTCTTCCCTTCCCTTCCCTCCTTCCCTTTGGTGGCACTGTTTTTTACCAAAAAATTACACATAAATTATTATTAAATATATTATAATATAAATAATATACAATATATATTATTATTATTAGTCTAATCAGCAATTGTATTTACTTATTCATGAGATGGAGACTTAGGCACCTGTGATACAAGAGAACCTGAGTAATTTTTTAAAAGGTAAAAAAGTCAGCTCTCCCTGCTGGAAATCCCCCATCCACTGAGTTCCAGGAGAGACTGGCCAAGCCTTCTGCTCTAGTGGTCACACAGAAAAAGAGGCACGAGGCCAGTGTGACACAGCTCTGGGAGCACCAGTCCTGCTCTGCACCTGCCCACACCAGGGTTTGAAAGGTGCTTGGCAAAATTAAAGAAGACTCAGAGCTCCTGCCCTGTTTTCCCTCCTGGTTAACTACTTTGTTGTTACCTCATTTGTTTTGTTCTGTTTAGTGGGATGCTGACCAAGCTGCTCAGGGAAAGTGTCATTAATTATTAAGAAATTGTCTAATCCATCAGGGCATCAGTTCTGCTATAATGCTTCCCCTGAGGAGACCAAAAGAGCTTTGAGTAAGGAGTTGGAGGTGTTCCAGTGAGAATATGCAGCCCCAAAAACCAACTTTACTTCTTAAGTTTGTTAAATGAAATTTCCAGATGTTTCCTTCCTTCTCAGCATTGCACATAGAAAAGGCACAACAGTCAGTTTTTGGAAAATGAAATTTGTTTTCTGGGAAATAAATATTGCTGAAGGGACTAAGGGACAGGACCCTGAGGGATGAAATGCTCCGTGTCCTTTGGGCACCACTATGTTATTACATGAAATAATCCAAAATGTCTGACCAAGGACTACTTTATAGCCATAGTAACACATTACAAACCTGTTGATCTCAAAGCTAGAATGAAATAAAGTCTTTTTTTTTTTACTTCCAGGTGCACCACAGACATGAAATATCAACCATTTACCTTGCTGTTGACTTATTTTTGTCTGACTGATACATGACTAGGGGGATACCCAGGATAAATCCGAAGATAACAGGATTTTATTTAGTCTGTTGCAGTGTCTAACTTCAGCTTTTAGGTGCTGAATTTTGTTCCTCTGGGACATTAAGCCAGAGCCAAGTATGCATCATGTGTCAGAGATGGCAGAGATTGCCCACTCTGGTCCCCCTCAAAGAGGGCTCTGGGCAATTCCAGTGCTCCTCTGCCAGTAATTCCCTTCTGTGTGGCAGAAGAAGATGAAAAAGGGCAGCACAGGAGGTTCTGTAGCTGGGTATGAATAAGCTCAAATCTGTCTCTCAGTCCTTCCACTCTGGGGGAGAAGCATCTGATCCTTCTCACTAGCATTTACTTGATGGCTTGAAGTGGGATAAACCTCAATAAAGCATTATCTATGAATCACTCCAATTCAAAAAGGAGTTTTCATTAAATCTCCTGTTCCCAACCTTTCTTCTCCCCTCCTCTATTAAAGCCATGAGCTAGGAGTGGAAGGCTCAGGAGCTGCTGTCTGGAGTGATAAGGACACCTCCCTTGGGCTGATTAAAAGGCTTTTCCTAACCATGAGAGCTGTAAGCCTGCAACAGGCTCTTCATCCTTAGATGTGATAGCTTCACTCTCCCTCTCTGCAGCTCCAGGTGGCTGTGATTCATCTTGGAGCTCTTGATAGCCAGGACTTCTCAGGATGCTCTGCATCCTGCTGACAGCTACAGCTGCAGATGGCTTTTCCTCTTGAGGCCGATGCTGTGCAGCCCCTTTCTTCTTTAAAGATGTTTGTGACAGGACTGTGAGCCAAGGCTGGTCAGAAAAAAAATTCTGGTGGAAAAAAAATAGTTTGCGTAAAGCTTTTGTCAGAGATCGGTTTTAAAGTTCTGTAAAATTAAATTTCTTGTTGAAATGAAAAAGCATCTATGTCACTCTCACTGTTCCTTTGTGATCTTCAAAACAGCCTTAGATGATTTTCATCTCCCTCAGTGTTTAATTTATACTCCAGACTTTGAAAAAAATACTGCTTGCATCATCATGGCATCAGCATTTGAATATATAAGTTTGCTAACAATACACTAATCCTTGTCTACGTTAAAGACTCTGCTAATCCAGGCTGAGAAGTTTGAACATGGCAAATATTATCCTGACACAAGAAAGCAGCTTTCCAAAGGAAAATTATTTCTGAATGGGTTTTGACTGCCGTGTGCTAAGGGTATGTGGTAAGTTTACCAATAATTAAATACACCGCAATTTCACTAATTGTTTGATTAGGGGCAATTCTCTAGACATTCTAATGTGTCAGGTTTTCAATGACAGAGCTGACAGATTGGTCTCTTATTTTCCTTTTGCTATAAATCATGGAGTGTGACTTGCTAGGAAACTGGAAGTATGGAAATGAGACACAATGAAATGCAGAACCATGCAGGGACTGGAGTGTTTACATTTCATTCTAAGCAATAAGGCAAAGGAAAATACCTGGGGGAGGGAGGGAGTCTGTGTGTGCAAATGGTTCTCTCAGAGGCAAAATCAAGCCTTGCACAATTACACTGAGGCACAATTATGTGGAACAGAGAAATGTTCATTTTTTGTAAAAAAAAGTCCAAAAAAACCCTGTTTGTTTCATCAGTAATAGAGAAGTGACAGGAAAGGGAGTGAAGGTAGAAGAGGTTATATTTGAGAGTGAAGGAAACGATCAGAACAGACCAGCTGGGACATACCAGAGGGAATGGGCCTGGGTTCCACATATTTCCAGCATGAGAATGTCCTCAAGGATCTGAAGAGAGGTTTGTGCAAATAGAAATGGCCACTGCTGCCCTGGGGTCAGGGTCAGGGTCAGGATCAGGATCAGGGGGATCTCTCCCTGGCCTGGGGATAAAAAGGAGATAATTGGGTTCCCCATTAAGAGACAGGGCAGAAGGGGTGAGGCTTTGAGGCTTTGTTGGGAGATTCTCCCAGGGGGAGAGCTTGAGTCTCCTGTTCCAGGTGGATCCTTGTCTCTGCCTTTGCGAGCACTGCTCCATCATCTGCTTTAATAAAATGCAAAAATCTTTGTTAAAAAATAAAAACCCATCTTTCAAGAGCTGTCCTCCTTCTCTCCAGGAAATTTGACATTGTCTACCATCCTGGCCTGTTTTGTGTTCCCATCAATCAGCCCCTTTTCCTCATTAAATCCTGCCCTGTTTCTCCAGGTCCAAGTCTTTTTGTGAACCTCAGTGCATTGCCAGAAAGCCTTGATGGATTTTAGTTCTTGGAACTGCCCTGTTTCCTTTGTCCTGGCACGTAGCTTGCATGCAGATCTGCTCTTTAAAGAGAGCTGGAGCATCAGTCAAGTGGATTACAGGGAGCTGGCAGATTCCAAAGGCTCTATGAAAAATGTCTGCTTTTTGGCAGGCAGATTGTCCCTTGAAAAGGGAATTCCATCAAAGCTGAACTTCTCTGACTCTGAGAGCTTCAGATAATTTGTGAAATACATACATGCTTCATTTTTGCCCACAACATGGATAACTTTGATTAACTTATTTCTCTTTACCATTCTTTTAATGTCCCATAAATCAGGAGAGAGCAGCAAATACAATAAGAGGCCATTATCACTTATTATTCCATAACCTTTCTGTTCAGACACAGTCTCTGACAAACTAAGGCACTAGTGGTGGCTAATGCATGCACTCCAAATAACGCATGCACTCCAAATAATGCACGCACTCCAAATAATGCACACTCAGGCTCTGTTTCCAGCCAGAGCAGCCCAGGTTCATTAACATCACACACCAACAAATGAATTCAGTCTGGGATGAATTAAACTTTCTGGAGCCCACTTAACTGGAGCTTTGGTGTGTGCGTGACAGACCCTTTAAACTCCCTGGAGACCCTGTGCTCTCCCCTTTGCATCCCAGCCCCTTCTGAAGGCCAGATTCTGGCTGCTCTCAGCTTGATTGGTGACTTGCTCGTTCCATGGAGTTTAAGTGAGATGAACTTTAGGGCTGAATGTTGTTCCACCTGGGGAGAGGTAACAGGATGGGATCAAAATGGTGATGCTGACAACAAAGGGGTAATTTTTAAGTTATCCCATCACAGCCACAGCTCAGAAAATTGGCTTCAGGGAAGGCCCGGGGCTGGGATTCAAGAAATGGGTCAGCCTTAAGTTTAAACCTTAAACTATAAAATAGTGGTAGGACAAGGGAGAATGGCTTTAAACCAGAAAAGGTTTAGATTAAATGCTAGGAAGAAATCCTTCCCTGTGAGGGTGCTGAGGCCCTGGCACAGGGAAGCTGAGGCTGCTCCACCCCTGGAAGGGTTCAAGCTTGGATGGGGTTTGGAGCACCCTGGGATAAGGGAAGGTGTCCCTGCCCATGGCAGGGCTGGCACTGGATGGGCTTTATGGTCCCTTCCAACCCAAACCATCCTGTGGTTCTGTGAAAGTGACATTGCACAACCTGTTTCCCCACCTTGTCTGTTCACAAAATTCACTAAAGTCACTCCACCCTCTGCCTTCAGCTTCCAGAGGGTTTCCAGCAGGCCCTGCCTCTCAGCAGAGCTGTGCAGTGACTGTCACAGTGGGACACACACAGGGAATGCAGGAAAGGTGCAAATTGACCAAATTACAGAAATTTGTGCCGTGAAGCAGAAGAATGGACAGCAAAGCCTTGGAGCCTCTGACAGATGGGGATGGCAGGTTGGACCGTGCCCATCTCACAGGGATGACAAGCTGTAAAAACCCAGTCAAGCAGTCAGCCAAAAATCCTGCAGATGAAGCTGCTGGCATCACCAGCAGGTGTTGGGAACCAGCTGAAGTTGCTGCCAGACACCCACATTCAGCCGGATGGGGATCCCTCTGCTCATTGCGTGGGTTTGATTGAAATCAGATTCAAAGAGGACTTTTTTTTTTCCTTACAGGTGGCAGCTCTATGCAAATTTGAAAGTGAGAGTTGATAAATACACATTCAGGGATTGCTTTTATCATCCATTTTGATTTTTTTATGGTGGAGTTTTATGTTTTTCCTCAGGAAAGTGAAGAAACAAATACTGTGTTAATAATTAATGGGTTGGCTAATTGAATTGCTGCCCTTTTCACTGGTGTGATCAGCTGGTATTCACAGCTTTTTAGAGTTTTATTTCCATTAGGATGAGAAGTGGTTGATGTCTGCCTTGGATCTTCTTTGGTATGAATTTCTGAGGAATATACACCAATTTTCAGTGAATATTGCAGAGGCACAGCAGGCAGTTCCCTTGATGAGAAAATCCTTGTCTGGATCCCCTGCAGGTGCTCCCTCCAGAGAAATCTGCTTTTCTGCCTGAAGGAAAGGAGGAATCACAGAAACCCAGGGAGTCTGAGAGAGCTCTGCTTCTTCCAGTGACCCTGTGCAACACAAAAACAAGAAGAAGTGGCAGTAGCAAGAGGTTTTTTTTGTGGTACAGTTTGTTAAATTGCGCTTTATAACAAGCACGGGGCACTACTTGTGGCAAAACTCAGGCTTGAAAGCAGGGAAGTTCCTTCAGCCCCTCAGAGTTGGAATTTCTGTGTGCTCCAGGGAACTGATGTGTTACCTGGAGCCATCTGAGCTGTCTGGAAGGTCTTGATGGCACCTGAGCTCCATGGTCCAGGAGCACTGAGTCCATCCCCAGCCTTCACGGTCAAGCAGAAAATCCTTAGAAATCATCATCAGCTCCAAATACAGTATAAAAAACTCCCCTGAGTAATAGGAAAGGCATCTGGGGAGGCTGAATCAGTAGAGAAAATGCTTTCTATTACTCTTACCTTTGTATTTCAAGTATACACAGTGGCCAGAATTTCCTCCCAATCCCATCAGGGTCAATGTAGTGCTCTTTTTCTGAGGAGGTTGTTTGGATTGGGTTCCAACACACACACAAACACGTATCTGCATGTTCTCAGCACCACAGCTCCCTCCTGGCAGTGTCACAGTGTCACCTGGCTCTGAGCTGTCCTGTTTCCCCCTGTGAGTGAATGATAGGTGCTGTGCCCTGTCCTGAGCTGGGTGTGCATGGACCAGGCAGTGAATCAGTCTGGCCTCAGATAGCTCAGATGGCAGAAATCCTTGACTTATCTGCCAAGAAAGCTGCAAATGTTCTTCAGCTGAGTCTGTCAATGTGAGAGGAGCAGAGGGATGCCCAGTCAGGCAGAAGATGAATTTCTGCTTGTTCTGTCAACTGCTGGGGATTGGAGTGTCAATATTGAGCCTAATAAACTTCTAGTTTCTAAAACATTATCTGTGCTGAGATCATGTTTAATAACAATCTGGTCTACCTCAGACCATGCACTGGTCGGCAGGGCTGTCTCTGGGCTGGTGCTGTTGCCAATTCTCTAATTTCTCAGGTCTGCTTAGGTGTGTGATTCACCCAAATTAAATTGTGGCCTTGGGCAGCTTCACTCTCAAACCTTCCATGTGCAAAGCAAAAGAGGCAATTTAAAATAAAAAACTGGGGTCTAGAGACTGAGAGATTAATCTATTTTCTTAGACTTCTCCCGAGAAACTGTAACAGAGGGCAGGTACTGAAGGAACACAAGCAAGTATCCTCGTAAGGAGTGTGTGACACCACAATTTCAGTGGTCAGCCCCTACAAAGGGCCAATAAAATCTCTGTGACTAATCAGGCTTCTAACAGACCAGAAGCTCAAAGTCTCAGATCCTTCTGTGGTGCAGACAGCTGTTTCCCATCCAGCTTGCAAGGCAGCTGGAAGTGCAGGGAGAGCTGATGGATGCCTGGCTACCAAAATGCTTTAATTACACTGCCTTCCCCAGAGTTCATCTTCGTGACGTGCACAAAGTACAAGGAAGATATTGAACACAGAGTTTTTTTTTTTTTTCCTTTGTTTTTGTCTTGGCTGGATTAATTAAAGATGTCATTGATCCTGACAGGGCTGCCTTGGGGTAGTGTGGCTGATGCTGTGCTTGCTGCAAGTAGCTGGTGATGAGGGATTTTTTTTGTGCTGTGTTATTCCATTCGGGTCCACTTGAGTTCCTTTGGAACAACATTTCTCTCTAGAATTGTTACATTCTCCCTCTATTTATTGGTAATGTGGGGTAACTTATTCCCTGACACGGGAAATGAAATTGGTTGCTGGTGACTGCAGGGTTTTGTTTGAATATTCTTTGAATCACAGAATCACAGACTGGTTTGGGTTGGAAGGCACTTTAAATCTGATCTCATTCCATCCTCCTGCCATGGGCAGGGATACTTTGCTCTAGACCAGGTTGCTCCAAGCCCCATCCAACCTGGTTTTGAGCCCTTCCAGGGACAGGGAATCAACAAATGCAAAGCAATAGTTTAAAGAGAAAATGGGAGACACTTCCCACTCTGTGCCCAGACACCTGAGCCCTGGTGAATCAGAACAGTGCTCACCTTGCAGATATCCCAAAGAAGCTCCTAAAGATTCCTCATCAAAGCCAAGATTCAGTTGTCAAATGCTGGCAGACTGGAGCTTGCAATGATGGGGAAGGGTGGAATAAATGGATTTGTGGGCAGAGGGCAGGTGACAGGGTCAGAAGCACACAACAGATCCATTTCTCCCAGAGCCCTGCAATTTGTCCTGTGTCTGTCACTTCCATTTAGAGGGTCTGGAGTGACTTGGTGACCCAGAGGTGAGTGGTGGGTGTGGAGCATCTGTCTTGGTCCCAATGAGGCTGCAGCCTTGGCACTGCTTGGGTGCCTCAGAGGCACAAATGCATTTATCACTGCAGTACCCTCTGGCTGGGCAACAATACTAAGATTTTTTTTTCTTATTTTATTTATTTTGGAGGCATCAGAAGAATAAATATGATATTACAGGTCTAAAGCACATTCTTCTCACTCCCAGTCCAACATCTTGACCACAAGAGTCCCTTGTCAGGTGGCATCCTAAAAACCTGTTCTGTTTCATCTATTCCTCCAGGGACTTCTGAATATGTAAGATATACCTGCTAAAAATAAACCTGCAGAAGATAGAGTTTGACAAGTTTTTCACTACTTCTCCAAGAGTGTGATCATCTTTAAATCAGCTGTGGCCTGTTTTCTGTGTTATGAGTTATTGTCTTTGATAGAAAAATCTCAGTTGTACATTGGCTTCTAGTCCATGTCCATTTATGCCTGATACCTCTCTAAATCAGTGATGGCTAAATTACAGGTGACTCATGGACAGTAATCAGTGCTAAATCAAGTTTGATTCCTCTGATGAGAAGCCTGGAAGACAGAAATAAGGTGCCTGGAACTTCAGACCTTTCCCAAGAAACACCTTTTTCTTCCTATAAACCCAACAAATGCTTGTCTGTTACCAGGGACAGAAATCCTAAATTAGCCTGCTTCCAAAGAGATCTCCATGAGTAGTTATTTATTTGGTGACATATAGTTTCAGGAAAGAAGAACAAAAAGAAGAAGAGATGTTGTCTGGTATTAATTTCTGTGGGAATATTTTTCCCCCTCACTTCTGGATTCCCTTAATTGTTCCTTTCTTCCTTTCTTGCTGTGTTCAGGCCACTCCCTGAGCCACACTAGGCCTCTAACAAGAACTAGGAAATGTAATTATTCCCACTCTCTCTGTTTTCATTATGCCTGTATTAATTGTCTTCCTTTTCCCAACCAGCTCTGCTGACGGGGAGCCATTATCATCTGATGCACGCAGGCTGAGCACAAATTCAGGTTAATACCCCAGGATGCTGTGTGAGGCACTCTCCTGCTGCTGGGCTTAATCTAATCCAGCCTGATGGAGTAGGCACTAGGGCACAGCTCAGAGCTTCAGAGCAGGAGGCAGCACCTTGCCACATTTTGCAGAGGGCTGGCTCAAAAGTTCTCATCCTTGCACCAAAATCTCCCACCCCAGTGTACAGGGCCGTGGTGGCTGCTTGTTTCAGGGCCACCCTGGCCTCTCTTCACCATCTCTGAGGAGAGCAGGGAGGGAAGAAAGGGGCATCCCAAAACCACCAGCAATCCAGCCCCTGGCACTCAGCTCCATGAGCTTTTCTCCTTTTATCTTCTGTATGAAAATCGACTTTTCTCCTTTTGTCTTCTGTATGAAAACGAGCTTTTCTTCTTGTATCTTCTGTATGAAAATGGGGTTTTCTCCTTGTATCTTCTCTATGAAAATGGGCTGGTGGGGTCAGAGGGCACTGAGGATGTTAGCAGAGCACAGGGACAAAGGGGGATCCTGTGGCTGGATGCAGCCACCCAAAAAAGATTAAATTAGAGGTGTGAACACAGTGCCTTCCTGGATCCTGCCAAGAAGTTTAATTAAAGTCACTTGCTGTAGCTGAGTGACCCACTTTCACTCACAGCTATCACATCTGATGTGATGTTTTGGGAGATGGGCTACAAGAGAAGAACAGCATTTCCATCTTTCTGTCTTTTTTTTTCCCCTTTCTAAGCAGAGGAAATGACAAACTCACTTTGCAGGCAGGAGAGGATGATGAACTTTTTATGTTGTAGTTGTGGTAAAAACCACTGACACGTGACATGGCTCATCTAGATCCCAGCTCTGCCCATAGCCCTTCCAATCCCATAATCCCTTTTTCTCTAGGTATATTAAAAAATATTTAATTTATGCTTAAAAAATTATTATGTTAAATTTTATTTAAATAAAATAAATTTTATTTATTTTATTTAGATTAAATTTTAAATGGGGTAAAGTTTAGCTGGTGAGACAACTCTATCTGAAAATTTGAGTACTTTGCCTTTGCTCCTGTCTTCTATTCTCACATGTCCCAGTGAATTTAGAATTGTAGAGTCTGTGTTGCTCAGCAGTGCACAGTCTCACCTCTGGTTTTGCATGACCCTGGACTCCCTGGTGTGCTCACTGTAACATATTTCCAGGTTTTGGCAATTTTCTGCTCCCTATCTTGCAGGTCACTGCAAGTCATTACTGCTATGGCACCACTACACACATCTGGGGGAAATTCCCACATCTGGGATCTGCTGAGAGATCAAGGAGTGCAAAATGATGCACAAAGTGTTGGAAATTGTTCCAATCATGTTCCAGGACTCATCTTTGACCCTTCTATTTCTCCTAAGAATAAGACCATACTCTCAGCCAGAGGAAACAGCAAGGTAGAAATAATTTGGCTGGTTGTTTTTATTGTAATAGGGGATTTTAGTCTCTCCCAATGCAGTTACAGCTGTTTGATTCATTGAACCTCGGTGTAACTCCCCTTGGCAAACCATGCACTGGGACCCAGAGCTAGCACCTGCACATCAG
>NW_005054337.1:467173-500832 GCF_000277835.1 Geospiza fortis | reverse complement strand
GGAAGCTCCACTTTTCTTTCCAGAAAGACACAGATTTATGACAGCTGCTGCCTTCCTTTCATTTCTATAGCAGAGTTAATTTAGATTTATCATTCAATTCAAATCCAGGGAAAGTTCCAGTCCCCAGCAGCCCGCACAACCATTCATTTTCTACCAACAATAACTCTGACTAAACAATAGAATCTTGCTTGCAAAGACTCAATAAAAGTTATGCTGATACTTGGGGAAAAAAATTGCTTATCTTCAAGCCATGAAAGGAGTAAACTCACCCACCTGTCACAGTGATGAACCCAAAATGAAATTTTTGATCTGATGCTCCAAAGTCTCTGGATTTTGGCCAGAGTGGAGAGCAAATGTAGGCAAGGGGTGTCCAGGTTAGAGCAACATCAAACCCAGAGGGATGTTGGCTTTGTTGTTGTCTGGAGGTGCTACAGTAAACCAAATAAAACTTGGCAGAAAGAACTTCTACCGTAACACCAACTTCTACCATAACATCAATGTTTTGCCAACTTTTCTCATTAATGGGCTGTGACAGGACAGAAATATCACACATCCATGGCTTGGGTGCATTTCAGTCTCTGCTCTCAAGGGCACTGCTTCCACCTCAGAGGCAGACTCCAGTGCTGCACTGAACAGAACCAATCCAAACCCCAGAAAAATGCCCACTGCTGGAGTATAACACCTTCCCCAGGAGCAGGGAAGGGGAGAGAGAGCCAGGAGACATGGCCATTAGCCAAAATATCAGACAAAGAAAGACGCTGAGAAAAGATACGACGACTCAGAGAGATTTCATTTCCTCCAAAGAATTCTTTGGCTTGAGCTTTTCTCTCATTAATATAATTTCCCACATTTCTGCCCTTGCTGTATATCTTACATCCTGCCATTGTTGCAAAGAGAGCCTGAAAAGACTGAAAAACATTGAAATCACAGCTATATCCCAATTCATCTTTTCCCTCCAGTCCTTCTTCCAAAAGAGAGCAGCAAGAGGCATCCTAATCCAAGAAACTCCTCCTTCCAGCTGCCCCCACAGCTGCTGGAGCAAATGGTTTCATCCCTGCAGTGGGTGGATTGCTAATTGCTTCCCTGCCCTCCACCCTCCCCCGGGATTGCCCTGAGCATCCAATTCTCATCAGAAGCAGCAAATGATTGGCAGAGAGCTCAAGGCTCCAGCAGCTCCTGCTGGGGATGTCACTGCAAATCTGGGAGAGGAGGAACGTGGGGAGACAAGCCTGGGAGAGGATGGGAACTGCAAAGGGCAGCCCATTGCCCTAACACTGCCTGGGCCAGCCCGCATCCTGCCAGGGATATTCCTGAGCTGAAGGAAGAGCTTTTCACCATGCTCAGAAATCAATTTTTGCTTTGTGTCCATGCTGTTTAATCAATACAATAAAAGCTGAAGTAGCTATGGTTGCTTTTGATATAATAGCATTTGGCAGTCACAGACTTAAGGTAAATAAATAAAATTTGCAGTAAGTCCCTGTGCACATGAATGTAATCTTGACATTTGCTCTCATATTTAAAGCCTGATCTATAAGTTCACCTTGTAGAATCATTAAAGTTGGAAAGTACCTCTGAGGTCATTGAGTCCAACCTTCTGCAATGGGAGAATTAATTTCAAAGGCTCTTGAAACAGGCTTTGGCAAGCTCACATGATTCCACATGAGAGATTAATAACACTAAGAGAGGTTTTATCACAGTCAGATTATCAGCAAGACATGACAGAAACTATTTGGGCCATTGGGAAAGAAGAGGCTGTGAAAGCCAAAGATATACATGAAAACCAATAAATGTTAGGGACTGCCTTCTCTAATTAGGATTCAGAGAATTTAACAAATGGGATTCCTTGCAGAAAATTCTTGGCCAAAAGCAGATCCCCTAGGTATTGAGTGCCAGGGGTTTCATGCATACATTTATTTCTAGGCAGAAGAAAGGGGAAGTGCAGGTCAGGGATGCACAAACCAAGCTGGGAGTCCTGTGGCACTGAAGGGCTTGGTCCTTCCTCTACCAAATTGTCCCTTTTGCTCCTCATGAAACAGCAGCAGCTGAGGGATGTTTGAAGGTGCAATGTGTAGAAAACTGAAATAACCAACAGAGGCTGTCAGAGCATGATGGAGGAGCAGTGTCAGGAGGGTTTGACAGATCCCTGCAACACTTCGAGTCTCTGATTATCACATCAAACAAGGCCACGACATCCTGGCACTGCTGACAACTTTCCCTTGCTTGGCCAAGATGAAAACTCCATCTGTGCCCATCAGGTCATGCAAGTACTTGATCAGTTCTCTCAGGGTTGAGCAGAAACCAGATTTCAGCTGAACAGAGAAACCTCTGACAGGACATTTCTGTAGAAAAACAAGGGCTAATTTCATGCTGGGGTGATCTGTCCCCATCCACCTGATCTTGTTTAGGAACAGGCTTTATCTCTTCCTTCAGCAGATAATTACCCTCACATACTACAGTTATTCTCTGTTATTTCCTGCTTCTCTTTCCTTAAAAAAAGAACCAAAAAAACCCCTTAGTGTGTCTTTTTCCTTTAAGCATATGGTTTCTGACACATATAAATCAATATAGTTAATAGAAAATATGCTTCAGGAAGGGATTTATAGAAATAGAAGGGCCAGTCATGAAACATGCACAGAGCATCCTTAATAGAATTATATCATGTGAATCTATTTGGAAACATTTGTCATCTTAGGACAAAGCTATAGCCAGAAAGGAATATTACATGAGAGCTTTCTCTTTGCACAACATATTGCTGCTAGCCTGGCTGCCTTAAAACCACAAACTAAGAAACCTTTTAGTTTATTTAAGTGCCAGATGCCTGATTTAAGGCAAGCTGGGCCTGATCCCAAAGCCCATCAGGGATGATAGGAAATCATCCTTTGAATTCAGCTGGCTCTGGCCCAGATTTACAAGCTGGTCTCTCACAGGCACATTTGTACCACAGGCAGGGCACTGACCAGGGGTATTTATGTATTCCAAATGCTTTCCTTACAGTCTGCATGTGGAGTTTAGGCTGCGCTTACTAACAGTTGCTGGAAATCATAAATAAAGGCTCTTTGAGCGTTTGGCCTCAAACTTGTGGCAGTGGTGCTGTTTTGAGGCTGCCACTTCTGAATTCATGTGCTAGGAAGGGGCACATTATGAAATTTCATGTTACAAAATCACATTTTCACTATCATTTGGTCCCAGCCTGTGATGGGAACTTCAGAAAGTGGGTTGTGAGGGAGCAGAGAGGGAAAACCCCAAAACAGTTTGGTTGTGTGTAGGCAGCAGGACGACTCAGAGATTCATAGAATGGTTTGGGTTGGAAGGGACCTTAAAATTCATCTGCCATGGACAGGGACACCTTCCACTGCCCCAGGTTACTCCAAGCCCCATCCAACCTGGCCTTGGACACTTCCAGGGATGGGGAAGGAAGTACAGAATGGAGCTGAGTGACAAATAAGCAATGAAAACAATAGACCCACAGACAAAACTGGGTAAACAGAGAAGGGGATCACTTCCCCAGGCTGGCTTTTCAGTAACAGATCCTTTCCTCATGTTTTTCTAATCCTTGCTGTTCTAAACCCTGATGTTAAAACATGTTCCCCTTCCAGCCACATCAACATTTATTTATGTGACTCTAATGTGGCAGGTTTTTAACTGGCTCCATGTTTTTGTCCACCTTCATTTAAGCTTCCCTCTGGCATCCCAGGATCCACTGATGCTGCCCTGAAAACCGGTGCAGTTTGGAGACAGCTGGAATAGCAGGGGGAGGCTTTTGTGTGTGACTCTGTGTGTGTGTCTGGAGCCTGATGAAGAGAATGAACACAGCTGATGACAGATGCTCACAATTAAATCCAGGCCAGATAATAAAATCAGGCGAGGAATAGACCTTTGGTCCCAAGCTTTAATTCTTGTCGGCAAAGAAGGGAGAGTGTTAATGCAATTTCATGTACTGCTACCTTGATTCACTTCTCTTCCTCACCAACAAATACACTCAGGGTTTGTGCACAGATTCTGGCAGAAGCAACCATAAATACTTGCTCCCCTGTGTATAAATTCCAACGTTGGAAGCCTGGCTTTACAGCTGAGCTCTCTGAGAGTTTCTTTGGCTGTTGAATCTACATCCCAAGAAAATCCTAGCAGAACTCAGAGAAGGGAGGAGTAGGCAAAGTCCCATCAAATTATTTTTTCAATGACTGAGAGCTTGAAGAGGACCAAATCTCAGCTTCACTGTGGATGAAAAACAAATCTGCATAGATTTCCTTGCCATCAGTTTATGAGACAATATATTACTGTGACCATGTTCACAGGGGTCTTAGGATGAGGGAAGAGACGAGGATCTGACTCCATGTTTCAGAAGGCTGATTTATTATTTTATGATATATATTATATTAAAACTATACTAAAAGAATAGAAGAAAGGATCTCATCAGAAGGCTGGCTAAGAATAGCAAAAGAAGGAATGATAACAAAAGCTTGTGTCTAGGACAGAAAGTCTGAGCCAGCTGACTGTGATTGGCCATTAATTAGAAACAACCAACATGGGCCAATCAAAGATCCACCTGTTGCATTCCACAGCAGCAGATAATCATTGTTTACATTTTGTTCCTGAGGCCTCTCAGCTTCTCAGGAGGAAAAATCCTAAGGAAAGGATTTTTCATAAAAGATGTCTGTGATATATTACTCTTTCCAATGTCACCATCATCCAGTGGTGATGGCTGCAGGTTGGGCTGCTTCAAGGCTATAAGAAAAGCCACTGGGATATGATTTCCTAACCAGTATTTGCCTGTGATGGTAAAAATTAGTGTGTGATTGTCCTTGATTGCATAGCTCACATCAGCTCATCAGCCACCTTCCTGCTCCTCCCAACCCTCCTGAGTGATGCTCTTTGGATTGTGGCTCCTCTGATCCTTCTGCTGCCAACAGTTCCTGCATCACTTTGTGGATGTGCTGTGTTTATGTTAATGCTCATATTTGTGTCTGCTTCTGCTTCTGCCAAGGTGTCTTCCTGTTTAGTGAAAAACAGCACTAAAAAAACAAGTAGTGAGAATATTATCATTCCAACGCAGGAATGGGAATTTCTGCTAATCCAAACCAGGATACAGTGTCCAAACAGCAGAATTAACACAGCTCTGCTGCATATGGTATTGAGTTGCAAATGACTCAGAGCATATTCTCTGTCCAAAGGTGGGCAGATGTACGGCTTTGATACAAGGCTGTGGGCATCGGCTCCTCCAGCCTTTAAAATGCTGCCAAGGAGGTGGGAATGGCACAGATCAGAGCTGGGCTGCAGCTCTGCTTCACACAGTGCAGTCAGGGGGAATTTCAGCTATTTGGGGTTTACAGGGTGGAGGAGAAAGAGTCTGGGCCTGTGGCTGCCACTAGAAATGCATATTGTAGGACAGGAGGGCTTTTTTTGTCCTGTACAAATTGCCTCAGTTCCACTTTCCTAAGTAAACAACCAGCTACAGAGTCAGCTACACTGCTAAATGAAAACACAAGTTGAAAGAGAGCAGTGTAGATTAATTGAACAGGAAGAAAGGAAATGTATGTGTAGCAGACCTGAAAAGGAGACAGAGAGCTAATTAAATGTAGTACAATAATTTCACACAACGTCCTTCACATGCAGCATCATAAAATGTTTGCCAGATCAGTGCACTAAGAATCAGCTGCGAGTCTGAAATCTTCCTAAAATCAGAAACTTTTTACATCTCTTGTGCTCCACCTTATTGTTGTCAGGCTGGTGCAGGGAGCTGCTAAGAGGGAAAAGCATCATAGCTCATCAGTCCTTCCTGAGATCAAGGTGAAATTCCATCATATCAACCAAAGAATAACAAAGTGGGAAAAGCGAAGAGACCAAAAACCTGGGTTGGGCAACAAATGAGAAAGACCAATCTGCCATGTGCCTTTGCAAGAATCCATGGGGTTTTTTTTGAGTAATCCTTCCCATGGTCTCACAACATTCATTTTTTTTTTTAGTAATCCTTCCCATGATCTCACAAAATTCGTGTGGGGCATGTTCCAGTATGTGTGCATGAAAATGCTGCAGGATCTTTTTGGAGCTTTTTGGTGCTGGAGGTTGTAAGAGTGATATCCATGTTCCCTTTTCCAGATGTGATCCTTCCACTGTCTCATTTTTGGCTGTGCTCAGCCAAGGACTACACCTGAGGGATGGCTGCAGGCACCTTAATTAATTCTTGCTTTCAAATGACAGCAACACACTCCCTGGATCAGTCTCCAGGAGTGTTACTTAGCATGAGCAGGAAATTGAGGACTAGTGAAAATAGCATCAATTTCATTATTGTTGGAGAAAATATATTACAAGTGGAGCAAACTGAAAGTCACTGGAGAATGATGGAGCTGAAAGGAAGAAACGAAATATGTGAGCATTCCCTTAGGATACTGATATTTCTATACTGGTGGTTTTATGCAAAAAGAATTTGGAGCAAATTTGCTTCCTGCTCTGGCTGTAATCTTCACCAAACTTCCTGATTTTCTGCTAGCAAATGTGCAGCCAGTTTTTTCCGTGCTTGCAGCCTGAATCACAGCCACTGCTGGGAGCCACTGTGCAGCCAAGAGTCTGACAGCACGTGGGACAACAAGCCTTGAACACATCTGGGTCCTGTTCCTCTGCTCTCAACACTGCCAGGGTCCAACCTGCTGCACCTCCTGTCCTTCTAACACATGTGGTGATGCCCATGTGAGAGAGACAGATCTAGGCAGAAGTCTTCCCTTTGGTTTTGGAGAACTTTTCAGTCATCAATTCCTCTGAGTCTCACAAATGAAGGCAAGATTTTTCTTGCCCATGGAAGAAGATTCCCTCATTGGACTTACCCAGCACTTAACTGCCTTTCTCTAGGAATAAATTAGAATAACAAGGTAGGGCAAACCATTTTATTAATTCCCTGGAGGTGCACTCCAGTGTGTTTCTGCTCCCAGTTAATCTCTTCTGCGCTGCCCATGAGGGAACCAAGTGAGTCATGAGATGCTTTGGGTGCCAGCTCCAACCTCCTGGGTGCTCCTCTTTGTGTGGGATGGAATGAGGGCAGGCAGAGCTCCCCTGCCCACATCCCAGCCTGTGGCTCAGGCAGGTGTCCCTTTGCTCATCAGAGAGCTGCAGGTTGCTGCATTCTGTGGTCTTCACAATGGAAAAAGCACAATTGTTATAAGGCACTGTTATCTCCTGTCACATTCAATAAAATCAGCCTGGCTCTTGGAAGCCCAGTGAGGAAGGTGTTGGGATGAAAATTCATGAGTGCAGGGTAAGAGACATTGGCCAATCAGCCCTTCTGTCAGTCATAACCCCACAGATACATTTTTTAGGGCAGGAATGGGTAAGCTGGGGTTATGGGGCCTCGCTGTGTGATTTGCCAAGCAGTCCAAAGGTCCTCCTATAAGGACTGGTGATGAAGGCAGGTTGTGTTGGTGATGAAGGCAGGTTGTGTTGGTGATGAAGGCAGGTTGTGTTAACGATGAAGGCAGGTTGTGTTGGTGATGAAGGCAGGTTGTGCTGCTGATGAAGGCAGGTTGTGTTGGTGATGAAGGCAGGTTGTGTTGATGATGAAGGCAGGTTGTGTTGGTGATGAAGGCAGGTTGTGTTGCTGATGAAGGCAGGTTGTGTTAATGATGAAGGCAGGTTGTGTTAATGATGAAGGCAGGTTGTGTTGATGATGAAGGCAGGTTGTGTTAGTGATGAAGTCAGGTTGTGTTGCTGATGAAGGCAGGTTGTGTTAATGATCAAGGCAGGTTGTGTTAATGACGAAGGCAGGTTGTGTTGCTGATGAAGGCAGGTTGTGTTAATGACGAAGGCAGGTTGTGTTAATGATCCTTGCACTGCTCTCAGCTGGGTTATGCAGCTGTGCAGCTCTGGCTGCTGGTGGATGTAGACTTAGCTCAGCAGGCCATGGCGGCTCCTTGAAGAGAAGTGGCACTCAAGGAAGGGGAAATGTTTTAAAAGGCTCCAAAGTATGAGATCTGTAATGGATCACAGGAGTGGGCAGCACCCTGAGAGGTGAACAAACACTGCAGGGAAAACAGTGACAGGAACATTGGAGGGAGAGAAAGAGACTCCTCTGCTTGAGCTGGGGCTGCAGCACGGAGGTGAGATCTCTGCTGTCAGCCAGGGAAAGCCAGGACTGCTTGCTGTGGCTGCTCTTAGTAATCTCCACAGCTAATTTAGTACTTTAAATTTAATACTCTAATTTAAGAAAGAGTTGTTGCTGCTGTCACAAAATGCTGTTGTCCTACCTGTCCTATAATTAGGAGAAATCCAAAGAATGACTTGATTTCTCGTGACATTAAAGCCCATCATGATAATTACTGAAAAACCAAAACCCTTTGCACTGTTGTGGCTGCTTGACCACGTTTGCTGAGCTTACCCAGATGTTCCTTATAAAGTTTCCCCGTTTGTGAGGAGAATCCCTGGGAAAGGGGTGCATGGTTGTTGGGTTTCCTGGCTTGGAAATGCAGCACAACCAGGGAGCCTGTGGTGCTGTTTCCCAAACCTGCAGAGCTGAGGAGGAGCTGATACTCTTGGTGGCTGATCTGTTTTGGAACATTAAACCCAGACTGCTTCTGTCTGAGCCTGCGGGGCTCAGATCTCCTGGGGCTTTTCTGAAGTGACAAAAAGCAAGTTGATTTTCTGGAAAAGCTTTTCTCGGGAAAAGCTTTACCCTACAAAGTGTTGGCAGCTCTCCACACTTACTTTCTTCAAGGTACAGGGGGAAACTTGCTTAGTAGCTGGCAGAGCAAAGCTCATGAGGGAATTTTAAAACATCGAAGTGCCTGCAATTCAGAGATGCTGCAGCAGCCATCTAATGCACATTTATTTTGCATGGGAATTTTGCAAATGTAGCTGAATGATAACATTCTTTTGCCATCCTGCTTCTTCTGTTATGAGGTGTTCAGGATCTCTGATGCAGGTTTCCAGGAATACACGTGTTTAAATTCAAACTTGTGTTTAAATTCAAACTTGACCCTTGGAAGGGAAGAACCAATTTTCTGCTCTTGTGTCAAGCCCGAGTGATGATGATGAATTGGCAGGACCTGCCTCACAGATACTTTCATTTAGATCCTTTTGAGTGTGTAATAGAAAATGGAATGGTGAAGGTAGGCTAATCCTTATCCTTGCTTTTCCAAGCATCAAACTGAAATAGCTGATGCTTTCCTGAGACACTTTGTCAGTATCTCATGGGAAAATGGGAGCAAGAGGCTGAAATCAACATTTCTGCAGCATTGCTCCAAACAGGGTGGTTCATGTGTGAGCCCACAGAAATGTGCAAACGAGGGATGTGACCACATCACCCCTTATCTGCCAAAACCTCAGCCCAGCCCCTGTGTCAGCAGGAGGGCAGTGCCCCCAGCAGTTACTACAGAGGAGTGGGCAAAACTGAGGAACTTCTCCAAAGATGCCAGGCACTTGTGAGTAGGATTTTTTTTAATTGGTTTCCACCTGTCAGACTTGTCAGTGGTGAAACTGGATGTTTTCACAGAGAAAAAAAAAATCCTTCCCCCTCATCCACCCCCACACGTCCTGCCTCCCCACAGCCCATCCCCAGCTCCAAAGTGACAGCTGAGCAGGTTTATTTCTGTCAGCAGCAGAGGAGGAGGCTGTGAGAAGAGGCATCCCACAGCTCTGGTTCCTAGCTGGTATTTTGTGTCTGATCTCTGTTTGGGAATTATTTCCTTTGGGCGCTGCTGAGACTGTGCTTGCTCCATTCCCCAGCCTTTAGGCTGATGTTGTCCCTGGGATGTGCAGGTGCTTTAGCAGCAGCCTGGCAGCTCTGCACAGCTTTGGGATGATCTGTCCCTCCTCAGAAAGTCCCAGGTGCCAGGACATTGGCCCAGGTACCAGCTCCCACAGGGGGCTGTGCTTGGGCACAGAGGAACCTGGCAGGGGCTGTGTGGGAGTGTTTGGAAACCCAACCTGGGACTGCTCAAAGAGCAGGGTCCCTGGCACAAGCCCAGCCTCCTCCTATGGCAAGGAGCCCCTGGAAAGCAGGATGGGGGTTTTGGCACAGAGTGACAGGGAAAACTGGGGGAGAAAGGAAGCAGCTCTCTGCTGACAGCAGGAGACAGAGGCAGAGCAGTGAACAGCCCGGCCACAGCCAGGCTGCCTCCTGTGCTCCAAAGCCCGCTCTGCAGGTGACTTCCCTGTGACATCCCTTCCCTTCCTGGAGCTAAAATACAGCAAAGACTTGGGTGGTGTAAGAGGACCATGGCTATGAGTTATGGGGGGAAAAAAGGACAGAAGCTCCCCTGGCACACAGTTGTCACCTGAGAGATTTCCATTTCTGTCACTGACATATCTTATGAAAATCCTTTCACTAGGATTTTTCTCCTGAGAAGCTGAGACATGTCAGAAAAGAAATGTAAACAATAACTATCTGATGGCTGTGGAATATGTGGTGTGGAGACGGTTTACCAACAGGTGCATTTTTGGTTGCATGTAAATTGTTTTTAATTAATGGCCAATCACAGCCAGCTTGTCAGACTCTCTGAGTCTGTCAGGAGATTTTATTATTCATTTCTTTTCTAGCCTTCTGATGTCTCCTTTCTCTTTCTTTAGTATAGTTTTGATATATCATTTTCATATCATCACATCATAATAAATCAGCCTTCTGAAACATGGAGTCAAGATTCTCATCTCTTCCCTCATCCTGGGGACCCTCAAACACCACCACACACTTCCACCAAATTCACAGAATTCCCTGAGCCTTTGAGACAGAATGGATCAGTTCAGCTTTGGGCCATCAGGCAGCTGAGATGACAACATTGTTGGTGTCCTCAGGTCAAGCCTGTCATGTTGAATTAACAGCTCATAAGGCACAAGAAGTGCTGCCTCCCCCCTGTGAATCAGAACTGAGACATCACCTGCACAAGTAATTGTATTAGTTTTGAATCAACAATGAGCACAAAGGATAAACAATTATCTACTTAAGTTCTTCATCCTTTTTGGTAACATTATTGGGCAGAGTAATTGAATTACTGCTGTCTTCCCATTTGTCATGGGGTTTATGAGACACCCTTTCTTCCTGTCCCCTGCTTGTGCATGAACACAGCAAACAGCCCAAAGTGCCTCTGGCTCTGCAGGTAGGGGTGGGAGCCTTGCTCAGAGGTGTCCTGGGGTCCACCTGCTCCTGGGGATGTCAGCTGCCAGCTCCTGGTGTGGCTTAGGAGGAAACGTGGTCCCCAGCCAAGGGGATGGGAGCAGAGAGGAGAAATGTGGGAGGAAGGAAATGTTCATGCACCTGATGTTCATGCACCTGATGTTCATGCACCTGATGCCCTCCTGGAGTGCTGCAGGGCTGATACCCAGAGCTAGAACTGGGCTTTCCAAAGTGATGCTTTAAAAGGAGCTGGTCTCTTCTTCCTGGAGAGCTTTCCTTGAGGTGAGATCCACGTGTGGCTGCACAATCCCCATGGTGGGGCTGCAGTGTCTCATAGCCCACATCTGGCTGTGCAATCCCAGCTTTGCCTGACTTGGATTTGGTTTCTCTGTACCTATGGAAATGTTGTGCATCAGAACTCAGCATGCATATATTTATGTATAATATGATATAAATAATGTGTATCATTTAGATATAATTATATAACACCTATATAAGAATTATATTTATCTATATAATGTTTACATTTATTTATGTAACATTTATTTATATATTTATTTATAATATATTTATATATATTATATATAATATTTTTTTTTTCCCCACCACAGCTCATGATTTGTTTGAAATGAAATCCACTTTTCTGCATCAAGGTTTTTCTGGTACCTCTGGTTATGATGAGGTCTCAGTGTTTGACTTTTGAAACATTAGACTTTCCAGCAGCACAGAACAGTTTAAAGGAAAATAAGGACTCTCAGCTATGAATATTTATGGCTAGAGTTGAATTGTATTTCAGAATGCAAGTCATTATTGCTGGGAGAACAGGAGATAGAAGGCAATATTCAATTTATTAAAATATTTTCTCTTTTGTGCCTTGATCAGTGAGCACATTTATTTGAAATTTCTGTCGTTTAAATCTCAGTATTAAAATCTTATTAAAGCTACAGTCTTACTAAATAAAACAGAGCAAGGAACAAGGCTATCCACAACACCAATAAGCCAGAAATATTTCTGCTCATAAACACTAAAAATGTAGAGCTGACCCAAGCTGTTTTATAGAGCAGATACTTTGATATGAACAGAAACACAAATTATTCTCAATTTCAACATTCATGAGGTAGAACCACAGCTGCTCAAGTGAAACTTGTTAATCCTAAATAAAAGGAACTGGTAGGAAAGATGTGAATATTTGCACCGGAGTTGAGATCAATCAAACCAAACACGCCCTCATTTTGAGGGTCTGTGACTGAACATTTCTTCTAAATTTAATATTTGGAGCGTAGGGATGACTTTGAAAACATCTGTGATTGAAAATACAAATGTGGGAAGGTGGGCAGTGGTAAAGATGCAGATTAAATGCTCTGGAGCTGTGTTTGGCAGCAGGAAATCCTGAAAACCTTCCCAGATTTGGGAGTTTGTCTCTCTCCCAGGTATCCCACTTGTGTCTTTCTCCAGCAAGCCAGGTGAGTGTCCCATTCCTCAGCCTCTGCAGCTCTGATCCTCCCCCTCTGCTAAACCATCGAGTGTTTTTGCAGCTACAAGGATGACTCTAAGGACAGGAGATTTCCTTAGGTTCTCTGAGGAGCTACCTCCAAACTGAACTGAAGTAAATTTCATCTGAGCAGAAGGGAAAATGTCCTCAGTTGCACTTAGGAATAATTGCTCTACAAGAGAGTTGAGAACAGCTAAAAAATACAGAACTCTGGCCAAAAAGAGCCAGGGATTGTGGGAACAGGCATTTGCTGGGAGATGTGAGCAAAGTTAACTCTTTGCTTTCTGCTTTACTCTGATGCTTGGTGAGGGCTGATTTACTGGGCAGGTTGACAGGGCTGTACCTGTGCCTTTGCTTCATCCCCCTGCAGTGGGTGATCCTGTGCCCAGCCCTGTTTCCCCTCCTTTTTAGCACAATCCTATTCTGGATTTCTCTGTGCACAGTTAAAAACCTTCCTGAGAAACGTGATTTGCGCATCACAAGAAAAAGGCTCAATTTCAAATAAACACGCCTTACCCTCGGTTTTAAAAATTTTCATTCCAACAAAACACCTTTCCCATGACATCCTCTGATTCATTATTTCATTTTGGTCCTACAGCTCCCAATTCTGCAGCACTCTGGTGCCAGCCTCTAAGGAAGTCTGTTGGTTTCATCAAAGTCGTGCTGTGACTCATGGTCCCTTCTTACAGAAAACAGGCTTTTCCTCCCTATGAGGACAACCAATCTTCAAACCCTGTGGTGCCTTCTGGAGAGATGGATATGAAACACAGGCAGATCCTGAGCCCTGGAGCTGATCTCCCACGAAAATGAACAGCACCAGGGGATGAATTGTTGTAAACAAATGGAAGTGAGATTTTGGCTGAAGAGAAAAGCTTTTAACTGATCTTTTAAAATTCAAAAAAATCAGAAAGGAGCAGAATGTATTTTCTTTTTTTTCCCCTTTCCATTTTTCAGTGGTTTTTTTTCGTTGCACATTGATGTTACTGACACAACTGTATTCTCCCTGAGAAAATCTGTGAATCCTTTGGATGACGTGATGTACAGAGAGCAAATAGAAATGTCATTGTGCACTGACGGTGCCCACACTTTCTGAAGACATTTGAAATCCTTTGTACCTTTTATCCTACACCCTGAGCTGATATGGCACAATCTCCCTCAAAGCTGAGCTTTGAAAAGTCAGAGTTTTTGGGTTGGGGGGAGCCACAGTGAGATCCCCACTCTGCAGAAACCATTTCTGCCTCCATCTCCCTGTAGAGAGGTTCATTAATTTTGCATTTTCTGAGGAGTGGAGCAGAAATAGCCCTCCCCAAGTTTTATTTTAATGCTCATCTCTGCATAGCTTTGGCTTTCCTGTTCACCACAAGTATAAAGCTGCCACACACACACTGACTCTTCTTAGCTTAGTGATGAAATGTTCTCCCAGAAGAATCTTCCCCAGGGATAGATGATAACAATGTGGCTGATTTCCCAGAGATCACATCACCCTAGAGCAAAGGGAGAGGAATTTTTGCCAGTCAGCCATTCTAAGACAAAGACATTGCTCTCCAAGGCTCTTCATGGTGATGTTGTTCACAGCCAGGTTGGACAGGGCTTGGAGCAAGCTGATTTAGTGGAATGAGTCCCTGCCCATGACAGGGGATGGGAATGAGATGATTTTTAAGGTCCATTCGACCCCAAACCATTCTGTGATTGTAGTGGTGTATCCTTGGAGTGAGACTGGCAGCATGGCAGAATGTATTTTTTGCTGTCTCCAAAATTCCGTGAAAACATTTTAAGATACAAAGCGAAATCTGCAAGTGAATGCCAGTGAGCTCCAAACGATGAACAACATATTAAAAAGCACTGAGCCATGCTGTGATAAAAGCTCTCCCCCCTCACCCCTGTAATATATACAAAAAGCAAGAGATATTGTTCTGTATTCAATAAAAATCAGCACCAAAGTCTTTATTTCTTCTAGACACAATCTGTGAACCCTGATTTCTGTTTTAATCTGGTCAGCACCTCTGGCATTTAAGGCTGGAGCTGTGAACAGAATGAAGACCATCATTTTCCCCTGCTAAATGATATGGTGACCAGCTTTAAAATCCTTGCACCATTTGCTTGCTCTGGTCTGGCCCAAGCCAGGAGGAAGGAGAGGGATTAAGTGTCAAGTTCTGAGTCAGAAAGCACCAACCAGGACATCAGGTGTTTTCCTGGGCTGGTCACGAAAAATGGCACTTCATGCTTGTGTTGATGCTAAAGAGAAATTAATCTTATTCCAATTGCTGGTCTGAAGGAAAACAACAAATGATTGATTGCAGTAATGTGAAACTTTGTAAGAATCCATGCTCTGTGTGGGAGCTGTGCTAATAATGCTGTTGGCAGTTGTCGCTGCTTTCCAGCTGGACAGAAGAACTAAAACATTGAAAATGTCAGGTGCCACAGATTTCCTTACAGCTCCCCGTGGCACCGCTGAGGTCAGCCCCAGTTAATGGAGTTTGTTGCTGTTTGGGTGTTTTTTAAATTCAGCACACAGTGCTTCACCCTCTGCAGTGTGCAGGGAGCAGACCCCAAGGATAACAGGAGCACTCAGAGCTGCCAGGGGCTCTGACAAGGCTGCTGCTGCTGACAGCCAGAGAGAAGCTGCCTTTTAATGGCTGAATGTTGGCATGTTTTGCTAACATATGTCTTGGAATGGAGGCTTAATATAGCTCATGAGGCACCTGCTGATGCTGAATGAAGGGAAAGGTGGAGCTGAGTTGTCTGCTGGAAATGCTGGGGTTTGAGGTTCTGGTCTACAGGATTTCATTGTGGCCCTTGGGTGAAGCTCCTGTGCCTGAAATCCATCCCTAAAACAAGGGCTCCATTGCAGTGACAAAGGGATGGAGTGGGCTGGGTTGTTGGAAGTGTCCTAATGCTGTTAAACCTTGGTAACAATGGCTACTACATCTCTGTTATGTTTGTGAAATTTTGCGGTGCTGGTGAGATCTAAATCTACCCTCCCTCTGCTTAAAGCCATTCCCCTTGTCCTCTCACTCCAGGGTCTTGTAAAAACTGGAGTTTTTATCCTCTCCAGCTCTCTTGAAGCCTCCTTAAATACTGAAAGGGGTTCTAAGTTCTCCCTGGAGCTTTCTTTTCTCCAGTCTCAACAACCCTGGGCAAAACACCATCCCAGGTGTGGCTGCAGCACCCACACATGCCCTTATACACTCACTACAAATTTTTGGCCTTTCTCCTTCTTGAAACTCCTGGCTGGCTTGGCTGGTTTGTATCACCAGTGATATGGTGATTAACTAACTTTGCTGCTTCTCTATTTAGATTAGATGTTAGGAAGAAATTCTCTAAGGATGTGGAGGCCCTGGCACAGGGTGCCCAGAGAAGCTGTGGCTGCCCCATCCCTGGAAGTGTCCCAGGCCAGGTTGGACAGGGCTTGGAGCAGCCTGGGATAGTGGAAGTTGTCCCTGCTCATGGCAGGAGGTTGGAATAAGATGAGATTTTATGTTCTTTCCAACACAAACCATCCTGTGATTCCATGGTTCTGTGATCCTTTCCCACTGGCATTTGGCTGAGTGAGCCCAGGATGGGGCTGGCAGCCCATGGATGCTGGGCTGGCTGCTCTGGGCTCCCCTGGCATGGTTTTTGTTCCCAGAAAACAACCCCAGCAGCTTGGTTTGGCCACCCTGCAACACTCAGGCCATGCCTGTGCCTGTGCTTCTGGAGAGGTTTTGCACTTGAGTGCCCAAAATCACGTCAGGTTCTGCTTTGTGCTTCCCAGCCCACAGGAGGTCTGGAATAATAACTGTGATGTGCTGCCTTATTGCTTAAATGCCCTCATGAATATACTCCAGCCTGATCTACTGTCCAAACAAATTCAATAAGGCAGAGCAGGATTTAAAGATATTTTAAATAAATTAACTTCTGCATGGATGTTTATTAAGTTTTATGAAGCCATTTACTAAAACGTAACATTTTTTTCCGAAAGGTGCCTGAAATTTTCCCCTCGTGAACTATGGAAATTGCTTTTATAATTGAAATGAGAAATAAGGGCTGAGCTCAAAGCATTCCTCATGGTTTGAGGCACAGTCCTTGTGCCTTTCTAAAGGAAAAAAAGAATTATTTGACTCTCCACAGCTTCTGTTTTCCTGCACATTTCTGGGGCGGGACGTGGTGCAGGATTGCGTGACATGGGGTGGCTTGGGAGGAATGGGAAGCTCAGCTTCCCAGGATTTGGCTTTTTCAGGGAGTCAGCCCTCAGCTAGACAAGTCACGAGCAGACAGCAGTGTTTTTCACTCCAGCTTGAGCACGGGCTGGGTTTCTGCACAGACCATGGAGGCTCCACTGGGAGCCCAGCACAGAAATCTCCTGCAGGCAGGAAACAAGGATGCTGCCACGTGCTGTGGATTTCCACTGCTGCAGACATGAGCTGTGAGCTGAAAATACACCTCTGAGCAGAGCAGGGCTGAATACCAAATCAAAGGGTCCATAAAATAAATGATTTTCATTCTTTAGTGCTTGATGGTGTAGGGACAATAGAGGCTCCGGCTCTTCTCATCTGGAAGCAGCACCAAAAAGCCTTTGGAGACCATTTGAGTTAGGTTTTAGAAAATGGATTTTCCAGGCACGAATGATTCCAAATATTTAAATTTTATTCTCTTGCTGCTTTCCACGCAACCTTCCCTTGCATCAGAAATCAAAACAAAAGGGTTGAATGGTTAAAAACGATGAAGATTTTATGGCTCAGCTCAGTTATTGCACAACAGAACATTAACCAGGAGCTGCAAGGAGGATGAAGGTGACTGATTTTTGCTCATTTAAAGTGAGGACACCTTAATATCGTGGGTAATACCCAAGCATTCTGTCCCCACAAAATTACATTTGTGTTAGAAAAATAAATGCCAGGGAGGAAGAGAATCACACTAAAGATGGGAGGGTAGGAGGGGAAATCTCACTGTTAAAAGACAATAAACCTGCTTATTTTTCATCATTCTTGGGGGTGAGGATTCTTTTGCTGTGCCCCTACAGCTCCCAGTGCAATCAAGCCCCAACCTGCTCAGTTTTCTGGGCAAGGCTGCTGCAGAGTAATGGCCAAGATACAACATCTGTAACATCTGCCCTGCCGCAGGGAACAGCAAGCAGGGGAGACAGGCAAGGCAGGAGCTCAGACCCCTGCAGTGCCACTGGGATCTCAGCACTTGGAGCTGCTCAGTCTGGAGCTCAGATCTCATTATTCCCACACTTTAGGCTCCTGCACCCCAATGCTGCAAGTCCTGGATGCTCTCAATTGCTCTGCCCAACAGCAGAGCAGGACAGCACAGATCTGATGATTTAACAGATCCCAGGAAGGATTTTCAGGGCAAACATCGTGGATGGGAGTGTCCATCAAACCTAACCAGTCCCCCTGCTTGTCTGCTGAGCTGAAGTCAGAGGCAGCAGCTGATGTTTGGATGTGTTTGAGCTGCAGAGTGCAGGGACAGGAGCACCCAGGGCCCTTCTGCAGAGGAGCTGCAAATCCCAGTTCAAGGCCAGTGGGATTCTGTGACGGTGCTCACAGGGGTTTTCAGGTGAGGGAAGAGACGAGAATGTTGACTCTATGTTCAGAAGGTTTGATTTGTTATTTTATGATATATATTACATTAAAACTATACTAAAAAGAATAGAAGAAAAAGTTTCATTTCAGAAGGCTAGCTAAGCTAAGAAGAGAATAGGAAAGAATGCAAACAAAGGTCTGTGGCTCGGACAGAGAGAGAGAGCCAGCTCTGCCGTGACTGGTCACTAATTCCAAACATCCACAGGAGACCAATCACAGATCCACCTGTTGCATTCCACAGCAGCAGATAACCATTGTTTACATTCTGTTTCTGAGGCTTCTCAGCTCCTCAGAAGGAAAACTCCTAAAGAAGGATTTTTAATGAAAAGATGTCTGCGACAGGATTCCACCAGTTTAGAGCCCAGCCAGGGTGTCTGTGCTGATAACCAGGCTGTGTGATAAAGGCACACCTGCCACTTCAAGCAATAAACAACCCAAACCTTAAATTGGGATATTTATTTCTTAGGATCAATAAATGACAAATTAAAATACCATACAGTACAAAGGCTATATCAGGAATTAACCATTTCAGTACACTTTGATCAGTAAATACAGTATCAATAATAGCATGTTACACTGAAAGAGAGTTTCCCATTGCCATACAGGAGGATTCCACGTCCTCTTCTTTCCCTTTGTCACAGAAAATATCACAAAGTAGACACTGACACACTTTTAACATTCATTTTTTTCCCCATTGAGCAACAGGCCACAAAAAAAAAAAATAAAGCACATCAACATTTTGTATCTCAGAATAAAATAAAAATAAAAAGGTGCACTTCAAAAATATTTGCCATAAATACAATATGTGCAGGACTATCAGGTGGCACAGCTGGGGAAGGACTCTGGATCACAAAGCCAGGACACAGCATCATGAAATTTTGGATCAGCAATTTCTACTTTTTAAGCAAATCCAGACTGAGAACAGGAAGAGTGGGTGAGCTGTGATATGTGAAGAACCAGACAGAGCTCCAGCAGACACAGCTTTGGTTAAAGAGTCACCAAAAACACATCCAGGAGGACACTGGGCTGACACAGCACACCCAGGGCTGCTTCACTGGATGCTGGAAATGCAAAGGTCCTGCTCTTGTTGTGCTCACAGCATGTGCCCTGCCAACCCTCCTGGCTGATTTCCCATTGAGTTCTCTCCTGAAAAGCTCGCTGAAGTGAGGCCTCATGCACCTTGCAGAAAAAGACAAGCTCAGCAGAGCACTCCTGCACTGATGGACTGGGCCTGTGGTGAGAAAGTCCTGTCTGGGGGACATTTCTGAATAGCAAAATTACTTTATAAACCTGATTTCACACTCTGCTAAGCTGATGGCTCTGGCAAGGGCACTCTGAAGAGAAACAAAGCCTCAAAATAACGTTTGAAGGGGTCACTTGATAGACTTTCTTCAGAATGGGATTTCTCAGAATCCACCTGGCAGCACTTCACATCTGTGGGGTCCACAGATTTTATTCTTTTTTTAGTCAAAGCAAACAGTTCCAAACACAGGGAATTTGCATAGATGAGCAGAGGCCCCAAAACTCACCTCTGCTTTGGTGAAGAGTGCAGCCAAGGCAGGGACACAATGGATGGGAGTTTTTCTGTCTAATGGCAAAAGCCATCCACATGAGATTAAATTAAAAAACCTTTTTGGGTTCGCAGTTCAGTCACTGTTGAAAGGCATCTAAAGAACCATTTCTCTGGTAAATATGGGACAGTTTGTACCTTTTTCTTCTCTACTGTATCAGCTTTCTTTTACAAGGCCAAGTTGGACAGGGCTTGGAGCAACCTGGTCTAGGGAAAAGTGTCCCTGCCCATGGCAGGGGTTTGGAACTGGATCATCTTTAAGGTCCCTTCCAACCTAAACTGTCCAGTGATTCCCTGGAAATCATGAAACCATCTGGTTTGAATCAGCTATCCTCACTTCTTTGAGCTTAAGGGATCCACATCTCTAAGCTGAATATAGCAAAATTAGGTAAGGAGGGAAGAGAGGATGAAACCAGCTGTAATTTACACTGCTCAGCTCAAGGTTGTCAGATTTGGCCAGTGGAAGAGGTAGCTTTGAGCTGCAATCTCAGATTAAGGCCATGGACCTAGGTCTGCTTTCCTGTCAAACTGCAAGAACGGAGCTGTAGAAGTCAGCAAACCACTTGGATAAATCCCCCAAATTCCCCCAGCTCTTCAGCACTCAAGTAGTCCAAGAAACACTGTAGAAAGAGTTTATGATAAGTTCACTTTTACTCCAGCTTTTTCCCACTGTCATGTCAAACCAAAACTAAACCTGCCAGCTTCTCTGAGCTGTGATCAAATATTCTGTAAGCTGCCTGTGTATCTCAGCAGTGAAAATCTAAACCAAGCATCTTAGTGAAAGAACAATTTTTGTACAGTGTTTTCTAAGATAATCAACATTTCAGCAAGTTGGTGTTGAACAAGTGTAGTAATAATGTTTAATATTTCAAAGCAAATGAGACATGCAGGGTGTTAAATGGTAATGAAAGTCAAAGCAATGCAGTTACAGCTTCCCTGGGAGGTTTCAGAAAGCTCCTCCCAGCTGCTGGCTGTATTTAGAGGTGAAGTAAAATAATTTGAGTAATCCAGAAACTTTTGAAGTGTCTTGCCTGGAAGGCCAATGTTACATGTGTGACATCAAGACTCCTCTTTCTCTCAAGGCAGATTTTTCCCCTCTCCTGTTCATTGCACCTGGATTTTGCCACTAGGCAGGATGAGCATGTCTTCTTCCAACCTGCCCAGATCATTTCACACACACCACACACACAAAATTCTTGCTGTTTTCTCACAGATTTCCTTCTGAAGAGATCAGTCTCCCTTATTCCTCTTTGTTTCAACTTATTTATTTGTGTGCCACTACCTGTTTTCTTTGTCAAAAAGAAGTCAACAGTCCATGAGCAACAAAAGTGCTTGGTCAAATATAATCTCTGCCCTCTGCTTGGTACAACCAGGGCAAGAAATCACAAGAAGGCATGACAGAACAGAGCTTGCAGTTTGGCTGAATCAGAAGGAACTGAAGCCCCAGTGGCTTTTATTTTGAGCCCTTTCTTTTGCAGGGATTCTGTACTAGGCATTAAAATCACCTCCCATCCCTGGCAGGTGTGGCTGATGGGATGCCGTGGCAGCCAGCAGGGTACAGGTTCTAAATGACAAAATAAAATACCATACAGGTTCTAAATGCCTCAAAAGTAGTCATTCATCACCAAAAACTCACACCCAATGCCCGCAAATGGGTTTTTCCACTTTGTGCTGAGCCCAACAGGACCTAAACCACAAGTCTATTGAGTTGGATTCAATGATTCTTGTGAGTTCCTTCCAACTTGACCTGTTCTGTGATTCTGTGATGCAACATCTGCAGCAGGAGATGTCACCAGTGGTGCTGGTCTCCATCACTGTGTGACCCTCACCTCCAACACTGGGACTCCAGTTGGGGACCACAGGTGCTCATTAGCTGAAGGGTGACATGGGCAAAGCCCAGAAAGGCAAACTGAGACAACTCTTCTGCTTTGTCACCTTTCAGAGGCAAGTCCTGCTCTCCTGATGATGTGTGGTGTGAAAGGGGACACCAGGTCACCACCAGCACAGGGTGATTGGTCAGCTCCAAGTTGTGCAGGTCACCATCTGGGCAAAAAGCCCTTTAGCTTGTCCCTGAGCCCTGTTGTTTCAGTACTAAAGACTCTGGAGCAATTTGTTGTATCATATAAGGGGCCATCAGAGGTGGAACCATATGGGACAAAAGCTCAAGCTCTCCTTACCTCCTCTCTTAAATTTCAAAGAGAATTTTCAGGTCTTGTTTCTGTTCCTCTGGCTTGTTAAAAGAAAGTGGGTTTAGAGCAAAGACTCCCCAGTTTAGTGTTTCTTATGCTCTGCATTTGAACTATGTAAATATTAGAGGTGCAGATGGGTGTGCCAACAGTTCTGGTAGCAAAAAGTAATACAAGAAAAGGTAGAACAAGAGGACCTGCTGCCTACAACTGCTATATATGAGATGTCAGCCTTGTGGAAATGGCAAGGAAACAAGTAAAACTGGAATAAGAATGGGAAAGAGCTGAAGGTCCCACAGAAATGGGGCAAATTGCTCTTATCTCAGCAGCCTGGAGCCCTCATGATCTCAGAGTTTTCTCATCTCTTAATGCAAGCCAGCAAACTGTTCTCCCTGGTAAAAAATAAGATTTGGCTGTATGGCAAAAGGAAGATTTTTCCATTTCTGTTCATTTTCAGCGCTCCATCTGGGCACAGCCTCTGCATTCTTGACTTTGCCAGAGACTTTGCTGCAGTGGTGCCAAAGCCAGGCACTGTGGATGCCCTAAAGCCAAAGGTGACCCCACTCCCCAGGCCACAGCCACCCCAGCCTAGGTAAGGCATCATCTGTTCTTATTTAATTTCAAGGAGCCAGAGAGGCTCTCTTGAGCACCTCAGTCATATTCCTCACAATGGAGATACATTTCTAAAATAACCACCTGGCTCCCTGAGTTTTCGCTCCTCGTTCATTGAACATCCCACAGATGAGCACATCCATTCTCCAAGAACATCCTTTTCTGCTCAAACTTCTTTCTCCTCATCAAACCCTCTGCTTGGTGCCACCAGGAGATGTGATCACAAACCCTTGGATGTGGACATGGCATCTCTGCACTGAGAAAAGGATGAAATGCAGAACAGTTTTGCCTAAGTTGAACACATTTTGGCTTCCCAGTTAACACCACATCTGGATTTATGCCAGACTGAAGTTACAATACATGTAGACATTACTCACAAGAGGCAAGGCCAATGCTTGAAAATAACCTCAAAGTTACTGGCAGAACAAAGCCTATTTTTTCCAACAAAAATGACTTTGCTAAACACATTTGTGTTAGGTGAATTTGGAGACCATGCATGGAAGTCACAGAGGCCTCTCTCAAGTTTTGACTCCACGATGAATTGCGTTCCTCCTCCTCCTCCTTTGGCTTCAGTATGTAGTTTCCCTTGTGACCTGGCTGGAAAATGTGTGGTTGCTGGAGATGCTGTTGGATTTCCTGGTGAAGGCCAGTCGTTTCTTCTTCTTCCTCCATGGCAGGCACAGGATGGTGAGTGTGGAGAGGAAGATCTGGCGGAAGTTTGCCGACACCAAGTTGTAGAGGATGGGGTTGATTGCTGAGCTGACGTAGAAGAGGACGTTTGTCAGCATGTAGAAGTAGTGGTAGAAGTTGTAAAGGAAACTGGAAGAACAGACGAAAGAGAAAAATCTGAGTGTGAAGAGCTCAAATTCACAAAGGTGAGAAAAACATGAGCTGCTTTCCAGCTAACCTTCCTAGGCTGCAAACATGAGCTTACCAGAGGTGCCTGGGCCACCACAACCCACTACATCTCCAACTGGAACTGGTCAAACATGGACCAGATGCCTCCATGAAGATATTGCCCCACTCACCAGCAGTTAGAGGCTTATTTAAGCCCTGCATCCAGACAAGATATTTACCTCATGCACTCATTTTCCTTTGGAAGTAGTCATTCTGGAACCCGAGGAGCCAGATGGAAATTCACTTCTGTGTCATACATACACATTAGCTTGACTTTTTTGGCTGCAGTTCTGATCTACAGAGGTTGCAGAAGAGCCAAACTCCAGGAACAGATGCATCTCTCTCCTCCCTCTGGCAGTGAGAGCAGCATCAGCTCATTCAATGGGTCCCTGGGTTGGGATTTGTCCATAACGTGGGACAGCATTTCCTGTTCTGGGGGCAAACTGATGATAGCATGCTTCTGAAACACATCCTAACCACCACAATTTAATGTTTTCAACTAGAACTGGTTGAAAATGTTTTATTATCTTTTATGCTTTTGGATATATCTTTCCTTGGGCCAACTAAGAACAACAGCCCTGAGCTGGTAAAGCATTTATAAACACCACGGGTCTCATTTTCAGGAAGATGTCCCTCAGAATCATTTATCTTGGTGAAAATTGCAGATCTTTTTTCTAGTCTGAGCAGTGTCTTTACAAAAGATAAATAGAGGAGTGCTGGACTGTGTTGCCCATCCCTCCACACCCCCTCAGCACTGCCAAGGGCTGCATGGCCCATCCAGTCCTTACAAGCAGAGTTTCTCTGTGTAGTTATGAAGAATTAATATTGCAAAAATTTCTCTTATTCAGGGGCAAGGTACATGTGTTTATAAATGAACATGCCAAGCTGCTGCAAACTCTTGGTTAGCCACCAGACTGATAGTTCACTATCATTTTGTAAATTCAGTGTTTTCCTAAAATTAATCATGGTTTTAAAAAGAAGAAAAAATATTATGTGAACACAGCCACAATGCAAAAATTCCCACTAACTGCAGACAGACTTCTCTACCCCTCTTGCTCAAAGCAAGTGCAGTCATTACATAATTGAACAGTGCCTTAAGTGCTTTTCATATAGGAAAGCAAAGAAAAAACAAGAATTTGTCCCAGTGTGTGCCTAGAGCTGTGTTTTCATGAGTGAAGATAGATGTTGGATTTTATTGTGGTTGGATCCACAATCCCATTCAGTAGACTGCTATATCCTAATTTATTATATTTTGAGTCTGGAATTGAGAGAATTTAATTTATTTATTGTTGTTCTGCTTTTTGGCATTGTAGATTTTTCTTTCCTTTCCCTTGAAAGAAACAGGCCTGGTCTCAGGGAGAGCAGGGGTGTAACACCATGGGAGGAGACACAAGAGAGCATCCCTTGGCATCTCAGCCTTCCTCAGTGTGTGTCCCCAGACAGCATTAGCTCTTAATGACATATTTAAAAATAATAATTAGTTTTGTGGCTGCTTTGCTGGAGAGCCTAGCCTGGTGCCTCAGAAAGGAGCAGGGGGTGCCTTGGCACATCTGTGAGCAGCGTCCGTGCAATTATCCCGGAATTCTCTGACAATCTGGGCATTTCCTAATCAGCAGCAACTGCTGGCATTTCATTTTGATCCACTCTCTGCAAAACCCAGTAAATAACCTGGCCCAGCCTCAGTAAGTAGCACAGCCATTCCCCCACCTGTGTCATCTCCCCTGTCAGAGAGGAAATGTGGCCTCATGGAGCTAAATTGTGTGCTGACAGGAGCTGCTGCATCTTAGGGCTGGGGATCAATATCTCTGCACAGAGACTGAAATCCACTCTGGGTGTACCAACCTCCCTGTCCAAATGTCATTTCATCAAGGGCTGCCAGACTGAAGCCTGTGCTTGCAGCCCTAAGGAGAAGGAGGGGCTGATGGTACCTTTTGGTTCAAAATAATGCTTCCTGAGGGATTTAGGTAAAACAAAATTCTTAATTTGCCTGGCAAACACTGAGACATCCAAAAGAAAAAAACAAAACAAAACAGCAATTAGGTTGGATTTAGGTAAAACAAAAACTCTTAATTTGCCTGGCAAACACTGAGACATCCAAAAGACAAACCAAAACAGCAATTTGGTTTTTGTGATGGAGTTCGCAGGGGTCTAAGGATGAGGGAAGAGATGAGGATTTGACTCCATGTTTCAGAAGGCTTGATTCATTATTTTATGATATATATTATATTAAAACCATACTAAAAGAATAGAAGAAAGGATTTCATCAGAAGGCTAGCTAAGAATAGCAAAAGAATGAATGATAACAAAGGCTTGTGACTGACCGAGACAGTCTGGACAGCTGGGCTGTGATTGGCCATTAATTAGAAACAACCACATGAGACCAATCACAGATGCACCTGTTGCATTCCACAGCAGCAGATAACCATTGTTTACATTTTGTTCCTGAGGCCTCTCAGCTTCTCAGGAGGAAAACTCCTAAGGAAAGGATTTTTCATAAAACATGTCTATGACAGGTTTTGAGACTTGAACCCCTTGGCTGGAGAACATCTTTGTTCCCAGATCCCCACCTCCATCTCCACACCTGGGGGTGCCCTGGAATCCCCAGCCCAGCCTGAGCCCCCAGCCTGTCCTGGCATGGGGGGACCATGTCCCCAAATTGTGACTCACTCTGTCCAGTGGCTGGAGGGGACATAGCAGAACATGAGGCGCCGTATGTGGTAAGGGAGCCAGCAGACCACGAAGGCAATCACCACAGCACCTGCAAGGCAGGAAAAGAGCCTTAACTTTGTGAGCAGCTCTCCATCAGGCTGAAAAAGGGACCTGTCTGCTTGGGTTTAATTGCTGTAACTGTTTTCCTGCAGCCCCACTTGTTCTTGTGTTGCTGTAGTGCAAAGAATTGATAACCCTGAGGGACAAGCAGCCTGCAAATGTCTGTAAAAACAAGCAAAACAGAAGTAATGGAGAACAGCACTAAGCACTGGGGCAGGGACATGAGGAAAAGAAGGTACAGATGAAGGACTGGCCATGCCTGGCTCCTGGCTCAAAGGAAACTCTGTTTGCATCTGAATTTCACGCCCTTGTGGCACAGGGTTTTTGTCCATGGTATTCACAGAGACAGCTGGTGTATGTTTTCCATCCAGGTAGATAGGGAGCCAGGGCCACTCTAATCCCATTAGTTTGTTACTACTGGAGCCACTGGCCACAGTGCTGAGCATCATTAAACTGCTCTTTCTAGTGGCAGGGCTCATCCTTTTGTTCTACATTTGTGCCATACCTGAGATTACAACGTGTTTGGGTCTGGACTTTGTTATAATAAAAATGATCAATTAAAGGGTAAGCAGAGAAAGACACTGTTGCTTTTTTCCTTTCCAGATTCTGAGGAATATCAGACAATGGAAAATAAAATGCAACAACTCTGAGGCATAAAAGTGCTGCTGATAGAGCGCAGTTGTCAGTCTGGATTAAAAAGCAGATCTATCAGGCAATCAAGAGAAAGATTTGTTTCTTTTGTAATATGTGTTTCAACTTCCGTATGGAGCAGCAGGATTCTGGCAGAATCCTAGCAGGAAATAAAGAAATCTCAGTTAAAACGTAACACAATAAAAGGCAAGAAGAAAATAAAAGCTAAATAAAATAATTAAGTTATTTTTGGTCCCAAATTTGCTCTACAGACAACAAGGGACGCATCACTCTTGTCCTTTATGTGACCTGTAAGGGGCTGGGAAGCAGCAAAGCTCTGCTCCAGAGTGAGGTACCACAAATGTGGATTTGGCATGTGGAGCCAAAGGCTGGGGGGTTTTCTGCCTTGGAGTTAAAAATATTTATGTGGATATGTCCCAAACCCAGACACTGTCATCCCACAGGGACCAGGTTGTAGCTCAAGGAGATGTTTCCCTTGGATAATGCAGTCCAGGAGGAATAAGTCTGGCTGTGGCTGCATCTCCCCATCACTGATGCTTAGCTAAGAGGCACAGGAGAGCAGAAATTAGAAAATCCCTGGTGTCCAGCTCCCTACTCCCACCCTACTCCAACTCCATGAGCTCCCTCTCTCAAACACACAGCTAACAGTGGAGAAGGTTCTATTCCATGATGCATGACAGCATCTTCCAGGAATGCTGCAAAAGCCATTTATCCAATAAAGATTTAAGCAACTGAAGGGACGTGTTTTAGAAAGAAGGCTAGAGGGTCTGTTTTTATTCTCTTGTCCAAGTGAATTCATTTTTTCAAACTGTTTTTTTGGCCGCTCTCTGGCCACAGTGATCACAGATGTAACTCATCACTGCATAGCCTGCAGCCCTTCAGATGCCATCAAGTGAATGAATTTGACCTGTGTCTGATCCTTCCCTGAAGAGCTCTGATGGGACTTTGGCAGGAGAGCCCCTGCACGATGTGTGGCACAGGAGAGGTGGGGACATCCCCTGGGAGGTCGGTGGGAGCGTGGCTGCCTGCCTTGCTCCTTCACATTTCTACTTTTGGCCACCTCCAGAAATCCATTTCTCTGCTGGATGGGCCTTTGGTTTGCCCTGTCATTCTTCAGGAGATCCCTCCCAGGGGCTGCAGGAGAAGCAAAACTCTCCAGCCTCTCCTCCTGCATCCGTCAGCCTCGGGCTGAGGGGAACGAGCCAACACCACAGCTCCAGCCCATCTGCTCTCCCAGCGCCTGCACAGGATTAGCTGCACTTTCAGGCTGCAAAAGCAGCCTCCAAACACAGGTTCATTCAGGCACATCTTAATTTTTGCAGAAACCTCCACACTCTGGCACTTCTCAGCTGCTCACCCCTGTGTGCAGCTCTTTAGGAACGGCAGGATCCAGATTCTTTCCACAGCCAATTATAAGAATCTCACACATCTGCTTGTTAAATTTACCAACACGTTAAATCAAAGTGGTTTTCTCCTGGTAAATGATCTCTGCTTCTTCTGCTGCTCAGGCAATGCTGCGCCAAATAATATGGATCTATAGTAACAAAAACACAAATTGAGGGGAGTATCTGCTTAACATCAGCAATTAAGCGATCTGTGATAATTCTGTAATACCACACGCAATCACTCCGCAATTAAATCTCTATTAAACATGTGAAGTGCACTGGAGACACTTCTGGTCTGATTTGGAAGTCCCAGCTGGGTGACACACTGTGCAGTTCTGCGCTGCACAGATTAGGAGATCCCGACCTGAATTTGTCACCCTTAATCCGTATGTTTTCATTTTATCATACAAGGGATCAGGCAGATTTAGGGTGGCAATCCTGCCCTCTTGGCTCCTCTCCCCTGGGAGGAATATGAAACATGAGACTGTGTTAACTTTCACCTAATAGAGAATGAAAATTCCCTTTTCTCCCAGATACCTGGTTCCTTCTCCTGTCAAAATGGTTGAGCTGTAAAACAAATCCTGGGCAAACCATCTGCCAAAATGAATTTTTATTGTTGTTATGAGCTCCTAGGACGTGTTCTTCATCATCAAAAGCTTGACACATGGGTTCCTTTGGTGGAGTAAGAAGGAGCAGATCAGCCTACTGGAGCTGAGCACTGCAGGGGAAGGGTTTGACTCAATATGTGATGGGGTCACTGTCCAGGATGGTGTTTGTGAGGTTGGAGATTTCCTGCCTTTATTTTTTGAACTAAAAATAAACCAGACACATCCCTCACTTCTAATTAATTCAATAAGGTTCTAATAGGAGCAGAGCTGCTCCATGAGCTTCTGATATTTCCCATAATTGAGCAAATGAAGTGCCAAACCTCAAGGCTGGGGAGTGGATGTGGGACCCCAGCAGGATGATCCCAGTGTGCCAGGGGTGTCAGGGAATGATCCTTTCACCAATGTATGCCCTCATTTCCCTTCTAAATCAAACTCCCAATTTAAATGCGCATTAAACCATGAATTATTACATCCTGTGTTTTTCTATTTTGTCCTATTATGGCTCTTTTCACTGTCTGTTTGAACTGCATGCCAAGGAAGAAGGGGAGAGGAAGGAGGAGTGGCAGAGGACGAGCCCTGGTTTGTTTTTCCTTCAGAAGTCCTGCAGAGAGAAACATCAAGTCTGACTGACATCTTTTTCATTGAGAGGAGATTTAAACTATGCCAGTCTCTACTCTCAGACTCAACTGGACATGGCAGCAATCCTGGAAGTTAAACTCCATTAAATCACACTGAGTGTTCTATTTTGCCTTGTGTGTACCCTGGGCTGAGGCTGGGGACTGCCCTGCCCCAGGAGCTCCTCTGGGTTAGCACATGCACAGGGAGGGCACCATGAGTAGGAAGGGCAGGGTTTGGCTGGTTTGGCTGAGCTCAGGAGTGGGCTCAGGAGGGGTTTGCAGCCGCCATGCCCTGGTGGGGCCATGTGAGGTTCACAGTGACTCAGAGCCCTGGGACAAGGACGGGTGAGGAGCCACAGCCGCTGACTCACCCGGAGCTGCTGCGGCACAAAGCTGGGCTGGGCTGGGCTGGTGTTCTCCTCCTCTTCCTCCTCCTCCTCCTCCTCCAGCCCCTCTGGGATGCTGAGTCACAGCCCTGCAGCCTCGGGTGGCCCTGGGCGAGGGTATCCCTCTGTCCTGTCCTCCTTTCTCCAGGAGAGGCAGAAAAGGGATGCTATTCCTTCTTAAAACCACCCCTGCTGCTGCTAAGGCCTTCAGAGAGGCTCGGATCCATCTCCCCTTGATAGTTTTGTCCAGGCTATTTCAGCCAATTTCTTTCTTTTTCTCTGCACTTGAAGGGGATCTGAGCCACATACAGATGTGGAGCAGCGCAGTGGAATTCCTGAGCAAAGGCAGGAGCTGTCTGGGGAGGTGTTGGCCCCCCTGAACAGCAGCTCTCAGCTTTTTCTGTGCTTCAGACTCATCCCAAACGCTGCCCAGGGGGTGCACACCCACCGGCTGGTACTAATGAGGTTTGAAAAAGGTTATCAGGGTGGTTTTTGGAGAAACAATCCTTGTAAATCCCAGTCTCCTGGGTTTTGTATACTTATTTAGTATATGCCATTACAAGAGAAGCTCTCCCAAAGATCTGTTTGACCTGAGAGTGGTGAAAGCTGGGCCAGTGCAGGCACCGCTGGCACTGCCTCCTTAAACCTTGGGGTGCTGTTTATATTAACATGATGTTCTACCTGACAGGCTCCTGGCAATATTTATATCAGCAGGCCCCAAAGTAGGGGTTGAAGGAGCCCAGTAAAATTAAAACTACTTATGCTGGCATTTGGGTCATGAGGCTGTGGAATAAAGGATTTCCATAAAAGTCAGTAACAATCAGCAGGGTTTGGGGACCACCAGCATGAACCAGGAGTACTCAGGAGAGCAAAGAAGAAACTGGAAGTAACAGTGAGCTTGAGAAGTCCTCAGCTCCTTTAAACACCACAGAAAACACACAACATTTACTGGATACAATCCCCTAATTCTCCTGAATGTATGATCAAAAAAACCCCAAGTTCTTCTTTATTAGTGAAAGTGAGACAGCACAGAGAATGGAAAAACCTTTTGGCATTCAAAATCAACATATTTCACCCAGACTGTATTCTCCAGTCCTGATTTTTAATGGCTTCAGATGACAGACTCGAAAATAGATGTGAATTCCTGCCCCAGCTCACACCAGTGGTTAATCATCCCCTGGCACCAGTTCCATCCATAAGGGGCAAGGCAGAAAATGCAGATTAAAGCTGGCCCAAGAACAGGCACTAGCAAGCAGCACAGCACTGCTGTCCCAGTGCACACTGGGGTCTCTTCCCAAGTTTCCTTCCAAGGTAATTATTCTTTTGTAAATTAGAGAAGAGGTTGCTTGATTCCATTTAAACGTCATTCGTGCCATTTCCCCTGGGGATGTCTGGATTTTTGGAGGAGAAGGAAGAAGAAAGGCAGAGAATTTCCTCTTTCAAAGGTAAAGAAGGGATCCCATTTTATCCTCACCACATTCAAGTCTCTTTCTATTTGGTGAGATCAGGTGTAACCCGAACTGCCTTCCTCTGCCGCCCTTTCTTCTTTCCCCTCCAGTTTTGAGTTTCACATATCCGTTGTTCCTCCCAGAACAGTTTCTGCTCATCAAAGGGACCCTGGAGCTGTATTCACTGCATGCTTCCACACTGACTGAAGCCCTGGCAAGACTTCATGTTCAGAATCACATTAGTTAACTTTTTAAACACTCACACTGTCACGGCTTAACACCTGGAAAATCTGCTTTCAGGGCATGGCCAAAGCTGGAGTTTCCTGCAGAGATGCAGCCACAAGAACCTGCAATTCCTTCAGGAATGCAGTGCCAGGCCAAGCAAAGGGAGAGGGGAAAAAAGAGACTCCCTGCCCCAAGAGGCACAGCCACCCCTGGTTTTTGCTCCTTGGAGGGTGTTTATAGAGCACTCTGATGCCCGTTTTATCTCACTTGGCAGGCTGCAAAGTAAACCTACAACTACAAACATCTCTGGGAAATATATACAATTGTTAAATGGGTAATTTATCCTCCCAAATTTCAGTGTGACACTTCAGCTGTTAAAATCAGCTTCTACTCAAGCTTAATGCCACAGGGGTTTTGCTGAACTCCACTTGGAGTTGCTCAGACTTTTTATTAGAGATACAAACTGCCATGAAATTTATTCCTTTCTTGAAAAGAAATTATTCATGAACAAATAAATCTGCTTTCCTTAGAATATAGGAATTATGAAATACAACTGTTTAAGGAGTTTTAGGCTGGTGCTCTTCTGTGTATTGGGGCTGCAAAGTATGAGAAATTCCTGCTTGTAGGCTGGTTAAACTAAATCTCATGGCAATATTCTCCTCCTGAAATGAATAACTCAGACTTGGAGCATTGCTGAGGAGAAATGAATGGACTCTTCAAAGTGTTTGTTCAGAGGGGAATTATTAATGCACAAATTAATGAAATACATGGATACATCATTAATTCTTGGCCTTTGTCTTGTATTACTTGACAAAATACAGAGGCCCCAATAATTTAAAAATTCACAGATGTTCAGTAAAAAATGCATCGTGATTTCATCTGCTAAGAGGCATTTTACTGAAGGATCACCCAGCCAGCTGTGGGAGACTGAAGGATATTCTTTTAATTGGCTAAACCCTTAACTGCTTTGTAATTGCTTTCACTAAGCAGCTTCAGTGACAGAGCAAACGCTACCTGGAACTGATTACATTTTAATAGGCTTAGCCAACGTCCCCCGTGCAAAGCCTCCCCTTGATGTCCATCAATTTGTCTCAGTGTCGTTATCAGAGCTCAGCTGTGCCATTCAGTAACTCCTGCCTTCCTTCCATCCACGTGGGAATGGTCTGACAGGCAGCAGGAGCTGCTGAGGGCTGCCTGGAGGAGAAGGGGCTGCAGGCAGGGGTATTGGTGGGGGTATCAGTCCATGCCCCAAAACTGCCCCATTTCCAGAAGACATTTTGGCTGAACAGGGCTTTCATTCTGAGCCAAGCTCAAATACACACTGATTTTTGAGCAGCATAGATAATTTGGGCTGTTCAGCCTGGGGTTGTTCAGCGCCTAAAGGAGCTCCAAGCAGGCTGGAGAGGGACTTGGGACAAGGGCCTGGAGTTACAGTACGGGGGAGTGGATTTAGAGTGAAAGAAGGAAGGGTTAGACTGGATATTAAGAAGAAATTCTTCCCTGTGAGGGTGGGGAGGCCCTGGTACAGGGTGCCCAGAGAAGCTGTAGCTGCCCCTGGATCCCTGGAAGTGTCCAAGGCCAGGCTGGACAGGGCTTGGAGCAACCTGGGATAATGGAAGGTGTCCCTGTCCATGGCAGGGGTGGAATGAGATGAGCTTTAAGATCCCTTCCAACCCAAACCATTCCATGATTCTATGATTGCTCTGGTGTGTGCATACATGTGAGTATTTAAGGTTATTTAGAATTTTATCAAGTGATTGGCATATCAGGCTGTGCAATCAGAAAATGCTCATACTCCTGTGAAGCATCTCACAGCTTTGGGAGACTCAGCATTCCAGGGCTCCAGCATAGCCAAGGAATAGCAACACAACCTGGAGGTGGTTTAATGGAAGGAATTGGATGGGTGAAGGAGAGTGTGGTGTTGCAGTCTGATGCAGTTTCCTCTTTCAGCTATCCCAGTCCTTTCCCAGGTGTGCCAATACCTTCTCCCTTCCCCTTGCTGGCTGCTGTCCGTCAAGCTTCACATTCCAGCGAGGGCGTCGTGTGATTGGTGAAGTTCAACAGATGCCCCTCAGCCCGGGGGTCATTGGCCTAGCCAAGTGTCATTTGTCCCCTGAGCCTTCCCCCCTTCCTGCCTGGTGGGTGGCACACCTA
>NW_005054337.1:453351-466397 GCF_000277835.1 Geospiza fortis | reverse complement strand
ATTGAAATACAAGTTAAAAAAGAGAATGCAAGGGAAGAGGTTTTAGAAAAAATGGTATTTACAAATGCAAATGAACAGTGTTGAGCGGCAATTTTGAGCCTTCCTCTAGACCCCTCCCCCTACACTAAAAGATATGCTTCTAGTTTGCAACAGGAAAGTGCCTCTGATGAGTGTTGCTGAAGACACCAGACCAAGGCTGCTGCCAAGACCACCTCAGCGTGTCGCCGTTGCCAGCCCTGCGCCCATTCCCTCAGCACAGCAGTACCCTGGGAAGCAGCGAAGAACAGCAATGGTTGACCCCACAAAGCCATGCCTGCTTTGCAATAACCTTGGGCACTGGAGTAGCCAGTGCCCCCTGAAAATGCAATTTGTTGAATTTAGAAATGGCAGGGGAGGAGAACTGCAAGCACTCCTGGGGGGTCAGCAACAGCAAAAAAACTGAATGGGGAGTGCCGGCCTGCCAGGCGTGCAGACACAAAAAGAGCAGGCGAAGGGAATAAGGGAAGGAAAATAAACCAAGCACGGGGTAATATTAATATTTCTGTAAGTGAAGCAGATGCTTCAAAGACCACGTTTGCTAACCCATTGTTGAAAGAGAAACAAAATAACTTTTGTTATGATTTAGGTGAACCTATGTTAACCGTGTCTTCTGTCAATGAGCCTTACAGGTTGCAGCTGACAGAAGCACTCCACCTGAAAGACGCTGACCACAGCTGCTGCCTCTGGCCAAGCAGCAAGGCCCAGAAGAGCCCAGGCACATTCCACCTGGTAATATTAGGATTTTATTCCCATAGTGAGGAATCTCTTGGTGGAAGGTATTTTTAACAACAGACCAGGTTGCCCCGATGTCTTCAATAAAAATCTGGGAAGCTGTGAGTGCCTGGAGCCCTCTGAATTTGAATCCTCACACCTGGTGAGCTCTGACAGCAGAGAGGGAATTACAATCAGGAATCTCTTGCTTACTGACTTAATGAGTTGGCTCCCAGGCAACAGGCCTGACACATCCCTTGATCCTCATCACCCTCATTATTTTGTACATGACCACAGTCAGACAGAGCCAAGAAAATACACAAATGCTACCAAAAGGGAGGAAAACACTGTTGTGGATGTTTTGAATGAGGCTGTTAGCCTGGCCACTTTTAGCTCTTATTTCAATGTAAACAAATACTTAATCTCAGTACATTTGGAGCAAGGAAGTTTCTTGCTGCTCTGATCTTATCCAAGAGCCCTGCACACCATGAACCACAAAAAATTGTTTTCTGTACACTGCTTTTACAAGTTCTGAAACATTTCACCCTTAGACCTAAATCCTCCTTCTCTGTACCTCAGGCCAAAGTTCAGTTTTGAAAATGGAAAATACTTTCACCACCATGAAGCTCTGATACTCTGCCAGCAGTTTTATAAGGGGGGGACAAGTCATTTTTCTTTTCCCACCCTCTTCCATAAATGAGCCCAGACTCTGTTCATGATTTTGGCTGTCATGGATGCCAGGATAAATCATGTGAATCCTTGTGTATTCTTTGCTACTTTTCAGACAGCTCAGAGACCTGGTTTATTAAAATGTAACTCATGAGGAACAGGTGACAAAAGTGTGAATCAAGCACTTCCAGTAATAATAAAAATCAGTTTCTTGCATCTGAAAAACTGAAATGCACAGGATTTCACTCCCATTTTCTGGATAAAGAGAGCATTTCTGCATGGTGGAGTGAATCACAGACAAAAGTGAGGGAGGATTTTTTTATTTGCTGGATCTTCCTCAGCATAGAAATGCAGCAAACAGCTGCCCTTTCATTGCCTTCCCAGCAGGGAGGGGAGCTCAGTCCTGCTGCTGGGGTGGCCCTGAGGAGATGCCTGGAATATCTGGGCATCCCTGCACACTGGGGCCCCTTGGTGCCACATCTGACCCACTTTTGCACCCCCTCAGGCTCCAGACTAAAACCCTCACTTTTGCCAAATATTCTCAGCTTTTGCAGCACACAGCAAACCCAAAAATTTGCCTGGAGAAGAAAAAAAGAGGAAGAAGATGAAAAAGAAAATTATGCTTATTGTTCAGAAAGTGAAGGGTTGTTTTTCCTCAGAGGAGATGTGGACCTGTGGGTGAGGGGTGCACTTCCTCCAGTGCTGAGGAATGCCAGATGTAAATTTAGGTTTCTCTGCTATTATTCATGAAGAGCTCTCTCTTCTTGATGATCAAAGAGGATACAATACTAAAAGGAGGGAGAGAGAGAGAGATGTATGAGGTGGGGTAGTAGAGTGAGAAAAGGCAGCTTCTCACTTTGTGGCAGCAGGCAGAAGTGCAAAATGAAATGTAATGTAGTAGAACTGGAAAATGAAATGCTGTTAGACAAGGCTGCTCCCCAAACTGGCTCTGCCTGGATCCAGCTGCCCTGCAGCACAGCCTTCTCCCTTTCTCCTCACTGCCCTCTGCTCAGCACCAACCCAAACCTGGGGCATTTAAACTCCTGTAAGACACGGAGGAGCTGATGGGCAGCAAATGCAGCCTTCCCAAAGTGGCTGCCCTTGACCAGGCCTGCAGGGCAGAGCTCAGGGAGGAGGTGGCAGTCTGTCCTCAGTGGCTTTTCATGTCCTCTCTCTGCCATGCAGACACTGGCATGCATGGCACAATTTTCCTAAAACAACTGCTGCCAGGGTAAACAGGAGTCTGCCACTTACATGACAAGGTACACACAGCATTTCAAATAGCACTTGTCTTTCAATTAAGTGGGTTCTACAATAGGAAAGGAACCTTCAGGCAGGAGTGTGTGGAAAGTATAACTGCAGTGCTCTGTCACTTAATAATCAATCCAGGGCCTAGACATACCCTATCCTTGGTATTCTCTTTGGGACTGATCCTGCAACACCTCTTGCTCTTCTGTCAAGGAATGGCACATTACAGTAACAAAAACTTCTGTAACCATAAAGAAAATTAGGTGGAAATATGTATATATATGTGTGTGTGTGTGTGTGTGTGTGTGTGTATATGTATGTATACACATATGTATGTACATGTAAACATTTTTTGCCTCATTTCTCCTTGTTATTTCACCCTTTTCAGTTCTGCCAAAATAAAATTAAATTTAAAAAAATTAAAAATTAACCAATAAAATTAATTAAAAATTTAAAAAAGTAGAAACCGTAAAGTGCTAAAAAGTTAAGTGCCCTTAAGTGATGCAAAGCGAAACTGTTGTAAAATGCTGTAAAGAAAAACTCGTAAAGCGCGACTGTCGTAAAACTGCCGTAAAGCGCGACTGTCGCAAAACTGTCGTAAACCGTGCCTGCCGTAAAGCGCGACTGTCGCAAAACTGTCGTAAACCGTGCCTGCCGTAAAGCGCGACTGTCGCAAAACTGTCGTAAACCGTGCCTGCCGTAAAGCGCGACTGTCGCAAAACTGTCGTAAACCGTGCCTGCCGTAAAGCGCGACTGTCGCAAAACTGTCGTAAACCGTGCCTGCCGTAAAGCGCGACTGTCGCAAAACTGTCGTAAACCGTGCCTGCCGTAAAGCGCGACTGTCGCAAAACTGTCGTAAACCGTGCCTGCCGTAAAGCGCGACTGTCGCAAAACTGTCGTAAACCGTGCCTGCCGTAAAGCGCGACTGTCGCAAAACTGTCGTAAACCGTGCCTGCCGTAAAGCGCGACTGTCGCAAAACTGTCGTAAACCGTGCCTGCCGTAAAGCGCGACTGTCGCAAAACTGTCGTAAACCGTGCCTGCCGTAAAGCGCGACTGTCGCAAAACTGTCGTAAACCGTGCCTGCCGTAAAGCGCGACTGTCGCAAAACTGTCGTAAACCGTGCCTGCCGTAAAGCGCACCTGTCGTAAAAGAGGAGATGTGAGGGGTACACTTCCTCCAGTGCTGAGGAATGGAAGCTATAAATTTATGTTTCTCTGCTATTATTCATAAAGAGCTCTCTCTTCTTGATGATCAAAGAGGGTCCAATACTAAAAGGAGAGAGAGAGAGGTGTGTGAGGTGGGGGAGTAGAGTGAGAAAAGGCAGCTTCTCACTTTGTGGCAGCAGGCAGAAGTGTTAAAAAACAAAGGGATAGCAAGGAGCAGGGTCCTGGTAGGCTCCATGGGGAAGCAAGGCTCCCTCCTCACCCACCCCTGGGTAACAGTTCATTGGGGTGCACAGACAGTAAACAAATACAGTCCAACAAGATAATTGTGGGGAATTTAATGTCTCCTGTGGTTTTTCTTTCCTTTTTCTCAGTAGGTGTTTCCCAGTTGGGAATGCACAAGTGGTTCACCTATGGCACAGGCAAGGAGTGCTGCATGGGATGCATTCCTTGTGAAAAACACTGGGAAAATGTCATGGAGGCTCTTGGTACCTTCTCTAGGGATTTCTCTCATTGGAAACCTGGTCTGAGCCAAAGCACTTCAAATACCAAGACGCTCCATCCCTGGAAGTGTCCAAGGCCAGGCTGGATGGGACTTGGAGCAACCTGGGGTAGTGAAAGGTGTCTCTGCCCATGGCAAGGGTTTGGGACTAGGTGAACTTTGGGGTCTCTGCCAACCCAAACCCTTCTAAAAACACCAGAACATCAGAAAGCTTTCTGCTAACAAATTCTCCCATCTCATGTTTAAAACCACTATGGGCACCCTTTGTTAGCTATTTTGGGTACTATTTTTGGCCAGCTTTTGCCTTATCCTCTCTGAGGTTAAGCTACCAGATTCTTTGGTCTTTTCCTCAGTTTATTTAATCAAGACATCCACTACTCTGCAGTACAGCTCAATTCCTGAGTGCAGGATCTTTTATTCAAGCTCTGTCTGAACGAGAGCTATGCAGAAAAAGAGAAGTAATGAAACAACACAAGCAAGGCTTAAATTGCTGTCAACTAAATCATTAAAATGCTGGGTTGGTTTTGCTTTTCCAGAGTGAGCAGGTCTGCTCCTTAGCTTTGCAAACCAATGAGAGGAATAGCAGATTTGTCTTTACAAACCAGATGTGGGTCCGCTGGTAGATTAAACTAGCTCTGGGAGATAAAAGAAACAATGAGAAGGATTCCACTGATTGATGAATGGAAAAAGATATTTGCTTTTACAAATAAACTTTAGGTTTGCTGATAAATGAAATTAGACATTGAAAGATGAAAACAATGGATAAGAAAATCCTCTAAATTCAGTAAGAATTAAACATGAAAAGGGAGGGTTATACATTAGAGGGGAATCTCTGGTATCAGGCGTTTTGGGAAGTCTGAACCTCTCAAGTACCTCAGCCAATGGGGAAAGAGAGAGGGAAATTGGGATAAAAAGGGAGGCTGCATCCTCAACAAATCTGAGAGATCCCAGGGGAATGCCCCATCGCCTCTCCCTTTATTTGAGCAAAGTAAAAGGACTCCTCTGTCTCCTTTTTGGACATAAACCTCTGGTGTTTGTAGATTAATTTTCCTAACACCAACAAGAAAAGACACAAAGAGAGGGCGTTTTGGGCAAAAGTGTTTTCCAATTCCCACCTGTTCCTCTTCCAGTCCCATTCCTTTATTCCCCGAGGGAAGGCGATACTCACGCAGGACCCTCACGCCGTGCTTCAGGGCTTGCACTCTGCTGGGCTCCATGGACATGCTGAGCATGGTCTGCTGCCCACCAATGGTGCACACCTGGTTCTCCTGGGCCGCCTGCCTGAACATCACCAGCAGCTGGTTGGCGATGATGGTGTTGAGCACCGAGATGACGACCATGGGGAACACGAAGGAGATGAAGGTGTTGACCTGCAGGGGAGGGATGGGGCACAATCAGGGAGAGGAGCAGCGGAGCAGGAGGTTGGGTTTTATTTCTCAAAGCAGCAGAGGAACAGCCTGCAGTGGAAAGCTTTCCCTCCTCTTACTCAGCTGGTTTTGGAGGTTTGTTGTACAGAGGGAGAACTCAAACACTGCTAACGCAGGTTCATTTGGTCAACACCCAAAAAAGGCAAAATCATTCATATCTAATCTATTCAGATCATTCATGTATTTTCCCCTTTTCAGTGCAGTTCATTGCCAGAAATGTCTTGTCTGAAACATGCCATTGATCTTTTCATCTCACAACCAGCAGGATGCTGCTTAGCTCTCATCATGCATAGTGTGACTTCTAAATAACAGTGTGTTATTGTCTTTTTCCTGCATTATGAGCCCTCCTTGGGATCTTTTTAACTATGTTTTTTTTCCTTGTGTCCTTTCCTTGTGGATTTAATGACAGTGTTTTGTTACCTCATAACTACGTTAAATAAACCTTGTGCCTTAAAGGATTAAAATTGATCAGAATAAACAAGTGGAAATTGTAATGTTTTTAGTACAAATTATTTGATTACTACAGTTTTGATAAAATTAAATGGAGGATCAAATTAAGCAGTGATTGAATCAAGTGGAAGTCACAGTTCATGTCAAATGCAAGGCTTTTGGGCTGTTTAAAAACTCCAGTGGAACTGAGCTTGGCAAAGGGCAGCCCAGGGAAACAGAGGCACAGGTAGGGTTTGCCTGCACATCTGCCACGGTGGGATGGGGAGCTGCTCTGCTGAGCCCAAGAGCTCATCCTCTCTGCTGGATGGCACAGGAGGAGACTCAGCACATCACTCAGCTGAGTGTGGAACAAATGAAAAGCCCTTCAAGTTTTTAGAATTTCAAAATATTGACAAGAATTGAACCGTGCTGCAAATCGCTGTGGAAGCAATTGTATTAGAAGTGATAAAATGACAAAAAGATGAAACTCTGAAACTCAAGAGGGAATTTGCTCAGTGGGAGAGCTCCAAGGCAGGCTGACTTCTTTCCCAGACAGGGACTTATCTTTCACCTCAGTGATTTAGGACACTGAACACCCCTGCACTCCGAGCCAACGCCAGGTCCCTCTGTAGATTGCAAAAACTCATCTAGAGACAGGTGCTCCATCTGCTGGGATGGAGATATCCCCTCTCTACCCACCCACTCCTGCTGGACCATCACCATGGTGGACAGGGTTCTCTGTGCACCCTTTGTCTGGTGCAGATTAGTGGGCTCTGCGCTCTGGGGAGATTCAGAAATGCTGGAGGTGAATGGGAATCACCCAACAGGGTTCTCTGTACACCCTGTGTCTGGTGCAGATTTGTGGGCTTTGCGCTCTGGGGGGATTCAGAAATGCTGGAGGTGAATGGGAATCACCCAACCACCTCCCCAAGATGCTGCAGGGCATCCGTAAAATAATGAGCAGCACATAAGCACAGGGCAGCAGAGGCACATCAGAAGCACTTCACTTCCTTTGTCCATAGATCTGAAGCAGAAACTCCTCTCTTGGTGAAGACAGGCTCTGTGGTTGTTGCCCAGCTTTTCTTTGGATGGATCAAGTGTCTGTACAACTTTGTGCTCTGGAGCAAAATGTGTTAAGCAAAAGCACCAGCTGGGTTTTGTCTCTTCCCACATGGTGAGAACATCCTCTCCCGTTTATGCTGGTAATAACAACAGAGCTCCTCTGCGGGCTGAGTGAATTCCTAGATACACCCCACCACTACAAGCTGCTAATGGCCTCTTTTATTAAGTATAAAGCAGATTTTTATGCTTCTAAAAGATCTCACAGCCTCCTGTATATAAAGAAGAGTTATCTTTAGGAGCTGCCTCCACAGGATAAGACAGATCATTAAGCAGTAAAGACCAATTATTTAACCCTTGCACTGCAGCCAGGCTGAGCTGGAGCACACAGGGGGGAAATGATTGCTCAGATTTACCAGGTCAGACATGAACCCTGTAGCTCCTCACTCCAATTTCTGTGGCTTTAGCTGCAGAATGCCCTTCCTCTTCCCCACCACTGAACAATGTCTGCACATCAGCAAAATGCACCACTTAACTCTGGAAATGTTTCGCTCTGTCACCTGAGATTCAGGATTTATTGGTTTTCATTCTAAAATTTTGCCCTAGCTGTAAATTACACTTGCTTGATATAATTTTGCAGAACTCTAAAAGTCTTTTCCAACCTGTCTTAAAAGCCTTCATTCATTCCATAGTTGCATTGTGAAGTCTTTTAAAGAGCTTATGAAATTGGCTAGAATAGCATTGACTTTCCCTTTTAGGAACTGTTATGATAAAAGTGGGAATATTGCATAGTTTCCATCAAAGGCTGTATTTAAAGATTTTTTTCTCTGCCTTGATTTGTAGCAAAACTCTCATATGTTAAAAAAAAAAATTAAAAAATCAATATTTTCCCCAGTAGCAGAATGTTTTAATTTGTTGAAAGAATTATGAATTATTTGCAAACACAAAGTCCCAAAGTACATAAGGGCTAGAAAAGCCAATTTTCCTAAGAAAACCATTTAAATTCCCTGTTTTTCTGTTAAGCTGCTTGCTGGGAGCCCAGCACCCTGTGCACATCAGTGCAGCAACACTTCATTTTCAGTGTGACTTTGCACACTGCTGGAGCTGGTGCCTCCAACAACTTCTCAAAGTCAGTGGAAAATTTCCCACTTGCTCAAGAGGAGCTGGTCTGGGATCCCAGGACTGCATACTCGAAAGTTCAGGAGCAGGAAGACTTTTGGAGGTGATTAATGGGATTTTTTACAGTGTCTCCAACATCAGTGGCCACTTTGGAAAAAGATGGGGTTTGGATCCTTAGTACAAGATGAAACTTTTTTTGTTAGATACATCTGAAGGCAAGGAGGGTAAAATTTATGAGTATTACACCTGTTTATGGGTCGCCTTTGCTCCCAGCAAAACTCCATCCCCTGAGCCACCTGCAGCTGACTGTTCCTATGGTCCATCAGCACAAGATTTTGGACAGGCACAGAAAAAATGAGTGAAGCCTTGGAGAACTGGTTAAAAGTAAACACATTAGGCTAGAGACTCTTCTGGAGATACAGTGGCAAATTCGTCACTGTAAGTATTTCTGATAAAAACAGCCCAGAATCCGAACTACTCACAACGTTTTAATTGAAAGAGTTTTGATGAGAAAAAAGGAAATGTTCCGGTACTGAGAACGTAAAAGATTTCTGAACACAGGTCTTGTGTTTTCCCTCATGCCTTTTTTCCTGACAAGTAAATAAAATCCCCCAAAGCCAGTGGAGCATGAAATGCTGGTCACAGTGTGGTGCATCCCATGCAGCAGCAGCTGGGGTGCTCTGCCAGCAGCAGCAAGGCCCCTGGAGTGGGCAAGGGGGGCAGCTGAGATTGAGGGATCATTTTAACCCTGGGTTATGACAGGGATTTTGTGTCAGAGATCAGAGATGTTCCCTTGTAGCCTGATAAGTGAGGCGAGAGCAGAGCCAATCCTTGGTCTCTGTCAGCTCAGCCTCTCCAGGGACACAGCCCCTTCCAGCAGTGAGCTGGGGCACCCAAAGAGATTTTTCTGCCTTTCTTTTCAGGGCTGTGGGAAGGACAATTGAAATGGAGGGAAGTGTGGATGATGAGGAGCTGGGAAAACCTCATTTGTACCCACTAAGTTTCTGTCATAGCTCATTTCCCTGAGCACACCTGGGGAATGCTGTGAGATGGCTGCAGCCTCCCTGCTTTCTGCTGGGGAGGATTCTCAGTGCAGAGACTCCTGGGGAAATGGGTGAGAAACCCCAAAGGAGCTGAAAACTGACTCAGGAGGAGATTTGTCCTTGCTGGTTTCCTGGAAGTGACGAGGGAGAGGACTGAGGATACAGCACATCATTTGATTTGTGGTTTTGAGCAGATCTGTTAAACCACAGAGCCGCATTTCAACAATCTACCACATTCTGGTTCACCTCATTTCCAATGGAAATGGAAAGTAAATTATCCTCCCCCTGACTGTGGAGGCAGTATTGTTAGCATATGTCAATCAGGGAAGCACATTCTGCTACAACAACATTTGGCTGCCAAAAAATCTTATTTGACTAAATGTACTTTACAAAATTACTGGTTATCTCACTCAGTAGCCAGAATTAGCATTTTTTTAACCAGCCAGTGGATAATTTCAGCTGTTAATAAGCACAGTACTGCATTCCAGGATACAGCAATCTGTGCAAGACAAAGCAGGGCAGGGGAAGGTACATCGTGTTGGGATGCCAAAGGGAGCATTTGGCAATGGCACTCGTGTTTGATGTTCCCAGGATGTGTCTGATGAAAAAAACTATCCACAGGTTTTTTTTTCCTCCACAGTAAATAAATAACCATCTAATTAACCCCACCTTTACATTGGCTCTCCAGCTTTCCATGCCAAGTGTCTCAGGATTGTCAGGTAAATGCCATTCCTTAGCTACAGCAGGGCAGGAGAGGTTAGTGTTTGTGGGTGATAGAAGAAAACAACCCTGCTTTTGGAGCCAGTAACTGGCACAGGGAAAAGCGTGGAAGCTGGACAACTGCAGCCTAGCAAGGGAATTCATCTCCTCTGGAATTTTTTGAGGGGAGCAGTACTGCAATGTCTTGGCTCTGGTCCTTACCTTGGTTCAGGGCATCCTGGTGTGGGAGCACAAATGCTGGGTAAATAGGAATATTTGGCCGAGGGCCAAAGCCTGTGTGTGTATCTGGAGCTCTACCAGTGCATTTGAGCAGGAGCCTGACCTTTGCAGGCTGCCAGGTTTATCTGGGGCAGGTTTGCCTGTCACGCTTCATTTTGGGCAGCTCTGTCTCCAGAGCCTTGGCAGCGTGGCAGGGGTGACACAGCTGTCACCCTCGGACAGAGGCTGCCTGCTGACCTGGCTGGGGGGCACTCTGTGCCCTGTGCAGACACTTCTGGTGGGGATGGTGGAATCCTGCATCCCCTCACAGCACCAGAGTGACACAAACCCCACCGAGCTCAGCCCTGTGAAATAACCCTGCCCTTTCCTCACAAAAAGGGACAGGATGCAAATATCTGTGTAGATCCAGGATGTAATATCCCATCATTAGCTTAATGAATAATCAAAGAAAAGATACCAAAACCCAGCTATTATTTTTCTCTTTCAAGTATTGAGAATTGGCCACAAAAGCCTCTGTTTGTTACATCCTGATACACCCTGTGCCTCTTCTACCCAGCTAGAGGTGAGTACACATTGCACACACATTATCCAAGGTAACACAGTGTGGCTGGGTGAATTGCTCTATCTCACCCCAAAGAGCTGCCCTGTTCACCCCCTGGAGCTGCAGGAGCTCAGAGAGACCTTCCCTGTGCCTCAGGGAGACCTTTTCAAACTCGCTGAATATCAAGCTCAGACATTTCAAAGAAAGGTTACAGCGATGTAAAATGTGGCTCCCAGTCACAGGTATTGATGTCAAAATGTATGATCAGCTCTGGGTTAAGAGGCAGAGCCTGAAGCCAGGACACAGGGGTGGATGGCAGTGACAAGCAGCTGAAGCTGAGGGGCTGGGGCAGTGATGAGAGTGTGAGCATGAGCACAGACACGAGCAGGACATCCAGAGTTTTTCATGCAGGGGGGAAAAATCCCCAAGAAAAGCTGGAACACAGGCTCATCCTGGCCAGTCCATTGCTGATTAAATAACTCAGCAGGTTTTGTTGATCTCAGCTGACATCAGCCACGGGAACTGGAATTGGCCAACACTCTGTATTTCAGACCTCTGCAGGAGCCCCAGCCTTGTCTCTGCTTTGGATGTGGTCTGGGAACAGCAGACTGCAGCTACTGGTTCTGAGGTGAGAAAGAGAGCAGATAAATCTGAAGATAAATGGTCAGATGGAACTTCTGGATGCTCTTGGGTCCCTGGACTGGTTCCTGTCCCTGTGCTGCTGCTGCCCTGCAGCCATTGGGTGTCCCTGAGGCTGGAGCTCTTTAATTGCACAGCAAGGAGCATCTGCTCCTGACACATCCACTTACTGCTCTACTCACTGAGGGAAAACCCCTGCAAAGACAGCCCAGAGGATAATGCACAAGGCTTGTTCTCGAGCTCTGGCTGCTCGAGGCTGTGGAGGAGGTTCAGGTTTTGTATTGGTAGATATTTATACCAATTTTGTATTGGTAGATATTTATACCAGAAGAAAATCCGTGTTACTACAAGGCTTGGGGTGGCAGACTGCAGTCTGTGCCGTGCTTGGAGATCTACAAGGTGCAAGTACCTATGAGAGGAATAGAGGATTTGTCTTTCCAAACAAGCTGTGGGTCTGCTGGTAGATGAAACTAGCTCTGGAAAATAAAAGAAACAAAGGGAAGGATTCCACTGATTGATGAATGGGAAAAGATATTTGCTTTTACAAATAAACTTTAGGTTTGCTGATAAACAAAGTTAGACATTGAGAGATGAAAGAAACAATGGGGAAGAAAAACCCCTAAATTCCATAAGAATTAAAAATTAAAAGGGAGGGTTATACATTAGAGGGAAATCTTTGGTATCAGGTGTATTGGGAAGTCTGAACCTCTCAGGTACCTCAGCCAATGGGGAAAGAGAGAAGGGAAATGTGGCTGGGAAATTGGGATGAAAAGGGAGGCTGTGTCCTCCAAAAATCTGACATCCCAGGGGAATGCCCCATGGCCTCTCCCTTGTTTTGAATAAAGCCAGAAAGGACTCCTCTGTCTCCTTTTTGGACATAAACCTCTGGTGTTTGTGGATTAATTTTGCTAGCACCACCAACCTGCTGCTGAGCAGGAGGACGTGGCCATGCACAGGGCAGTGGTCCTCTCCTCTCTCTGTGCTGCCTGGATGCCTCCAGAGCTGTCTCCAGCTGGATAACACCAGCCCTGAACTCTTCCAAATGGCTTAATTTAGCTCAAGCACTGAGATCAGAAAGAGGATCTGCTTAAACTCTGTTTTCATTAGCATTTTGTGTGTGCTCCACAGTAGTGATGTTTTCCTGGCTTCTCTCCCTAGATCTGTGGCCATCACAGAGAATAACCAGGCAGTGTGGATTAAGGTTTTAAGAATAACCAACGTGTACCATTTTGGAGCCTGTGTGTGGTCCCACACTGATGAACTATAATGGGAATGCAGAGCAGCTAATGATGTTGAGAAGTTGAGTTAATCACATACTCTGCAGGAGTTAATCAGATACAGAACAGATGGAAATAAATTGCGTACTGACAAAAAAACATCCATCATATCCATGGCAAAAACATTCCCATTCATAAACTTCCCTCCTTGGAGAAAACATTTGTACATAAAAAATAACATCTGATGCAGAACAACTTAAATGGGCCTCTTGCTCATGATGGGTTGGGAAAGATGGCAGA
>NW_005054337.1:449044-453341 GCF_000277835.1 Geospiza fortis | reverse complement strand
TTCCTGAGCATGACTGCATACCTGAAGGATCATTTAACCTCATTTCTATGCATGGTTACAATGCTGTGACCTGAACTATTTTCAGATTTATTTATTTATTGTAAGTAACAGCAAAAGTGTGATTCATCCATAACTGTTTCATCTAAATCTTATTATTCCTAATTGTACACAAGGGTAATACATAAATATTAAACTCCCTGGGGATCTCAGAGCTTTTCATTACCTCCTTAAATGCCGGAGAACCTACTCCATTATAACTGTTTTTAAGAGAAAAATTCCTCCTTTCCTGGTCTTTGCCCATCAAACTCAAACTTGAATGGCTCTGCTGATTCCACCTTCCAAAGAGAAAGAAAAACTGAAATTCAGGAAATCCTGCAAACAATGGACTGGGGAATAGACAAATTGGAAGGTTCTAATGTTTACCACTGTGCACTGGAAATGCCTTGTATATCATGGATACTCAGCTTTTTCTCTTAATAAAACTGAAGGAAAAATGCTTATTTAGAAAAATGGAGGAGTAATTAAAAAAGCCCAATGCCAAAGAAACCCAAAAACCAAATAACCCAAGCTCTCTCTAGGATTGAGCTTGATGAAGATGATGAATTTGGGGCCTTTTCCATCTCACTTCAGTTAATTTAGGGCTTCCTGCTACTGATTTAAGAGGGACATGTGGAATATAAAAAGGACGGGGTTTGGTGTGGGACAGCTGCTGCTTTCCTATACCTGGTGAAGGAGGACAGAAGAAGTGACAGAGCAGCAGTGAGGATCCTCCATCCCATCATCATTAACCCAAAGCTTCAAATCCTCCCCACCTCCTCCCTCAGGAAATCACAGAAAATTCTGAGCTGGAAGGGACCCACAAGGATCACCAAGTCCAGCTCCTTCCTTCTCCCTTTCCTGTGACTGGTACAGTGAGCTACAAGGTAAATTAATTCAATTTAGCCAATTTTGCTTGCAAACAGGAACAAAGTCAATTCATATGCTGTCAGTTTGCTGGCCTCAGCCTGGCTGCTCAGATCCATTGCACTATTTAGGGCAATATTTTTGGTTGAACAAAAACTCAGTGAATAATGTTCATGCTTTTCCCTTTGAACACACAGGTCTTTGGTACCATTTCCCCCTCACCCTGCCCAGCAGCTATGTTCTACTGAAGGGGAAATAATCCTTCAACTTCAAATGACAGACTGGAAATACACTTTAAATAATTTACCAGGGCAGTTGGATTTCAGTTCTCACTATCTGCTGGTATTTTGGTTCCTGCCTGTTTTTGCCAAAGGGATATTGCCCATTGCCTTTCACAAGGTATTTGGGTTTCTCCAGCTCTGCTGCTTGTCAGCCCTCTAAAGAATTTAATAAATGTTCATACAGTGCCTAATGCTCCTGACAGCTGAGTAATCCTAATCCAGATTTTGCAGTTATTTTCTGCTTATCCTCTTTTGGTTCTTCTTTGCTGCTGGGTTGCACAAGTTGTGGGGGCTCACGGGGTGGACTTTCATCCAAAGTGTCTGCATGGTGCTCCCTGTGGAGCAGGCTGGTGCTGGTGTTGAGTATGGCTGATGATTTCCTTCTCAAACCCCAGGAAATCACATCTTTCCCGTGTTCCTCACCACAACTGCAAGTGCTCAGCACATCTGACACTCCTGTGTGGCCTCTGCAGCCTGGGATGCTGCAGGAGGGGCAGCCACCAGAGCCTTAAGGACAGCACAGGCTGCAGGTGTGTCTGAGGGCACTGTCACCACGTAAATAACTCAGAGCAGCTGGTTTTGTGAGCCAGCATCCAGATCCTTGCTGTCTAACCTGTGCCTGCTATTCCATTCTTTGGTTCATGCTTGGGATGGCTGCTGTCATGAATGAGACTGTTATGCTTGGATATTTACTCAAAGACAGCATCAAGAAAAATATTCAACCCCTGGTGGCAGTCAATTATCCCCCAGCTTCTCTTGTTCTGGCAATACTGAGTCATTTCATCCCTCATCATCAAAATGGATGCCTTTTTCCCCACATGGGTATGAAGTCACTTGCAGTGGCTGTTTCGGGATTCCAGCTGAACAGTCTGCTCTAGCAGGGGAACAAAGCCAGAGACACGAGCACAGGAGCATAACAAGCAAAGATTTCTGCCTGTGAAGAGCAGCAAACAGTTGAATCAAATGGTGCTTGCTTTCTTTCTTCCTTCCTTCCCACACTCTCCTGGTAGGTGGATCATGACAGATAAACGTGTGGGTCTGTTTGGCTCACGTGGGGCTGTCAGACTCCAGGTTTCTCCAGTTTTACACTTGCAATGAGTGTGTAATCTACTTGGAATGAGTGTGTAAATAAATGAGCGTGGAGCACTCAGGTGCTGGGCTCCCCTCTGCCACTCGTGTCCCTCTGTCCTGCCCTTTGTGGGGAAAAAATGAGGGTGCAACCAGCAGCTGGCTGACAGGAGAGCAGAAACTCATTAGAGCACAGGGTAATTAATAAATCAGCTCCATTCCCCAAGATGGTGCTGAAGATTTAAGGTAAAGACTTTGTTATAAACCAGCCTTCAGCCTGATGCATGAGGTGCACACTGCAGGAGGATCCAAAGGGAAGTTAATTTAAACAAAAAACCCAAGGAAATGGAAAGAACAAATCATTCTCCTATTGAAAAACACATTAGACCTAATTCAGAACCATTCAAAGGAAAGTTAGGTTAAACAAAAACCCAAACAAATGGAAAGAAAAAAATCATTCTCCTATTGAAAAATACTTCAGACCCAATTCTGGTTTTGCATTTCTGCCAGGTGAGGTGGAGGTAGAGGAGGGTAAGAGATGCTATAGTGTCTGAGAGACAAGTAATGTCGTGACAAAAAAAATTTATCTGTTGAATTACATTTTGGGATCAATTTTCTGAAGCTTTTTGTAATATTTCACATATGCTGTAAAGTCTCATTAATACAGCTGGTAAAATAACAGCTTGTCTGCTTAAAGTAATTAGTAGTTGACAATTGGGTTGAATTTTAAATCCATGAGGAGCTTTGGTTAGCACTAATAAATGTTGATTAAGGTAGCAATTAAAATCTAACAATCTCTCTGGGGGTCTGAACTTAAAAGCTGAAGTTTGGAACATACCTCACTTTACAGAGAAAATGCTACAGTTCCTCCCAGGCTGCTTTATTAAGCTGTGGCAATGTGGATTTTTATTTCCTTGGTTGTTTTGTGTTTATTTTTTCCTTTTGTTTTTTTCCTTTTCTTTCCCATTTTTTATTTTTTCCCAGTTTACACCAATTAATTGCAGCCTGAAGTAGAGCTTGGGCAGCCCCAGCCCCTCTCCTGGCTGACACAAAGACTTGGGGACAGTGGTGACGTTGAGCAGAGCGAGGTTTGAGCTTTCTCTCAGGAAATGCTGTGGGACCCTCCTGACGTCCCTATTTCCATGGCAGCCCTTCCCAGCAGGCTGTACCTGTCTGTCCCTCTCCCCAGCAGGCTGGAAAAATCTCCAGTTCTCCTTCAAGCAGTTCTGCCTGGCAAACACAGCCAAGAGGGGAGGTCAGGCAGAGCTCATCCCTCCTGATTCCTGCTCCTCAGAGCATCCCATAATCAGGGTGATTGGATCAGCTACCAAGGAAAAGTATTGACTAGGCAGAGTCTTGAGGAAGACAAAAAATTCTCTCTCTTTGTTGCACTTGAGCGGGGTGAGCAAGGCAAATCACAGAGCACAATTGTTTATAGACTTCTTTTGCTGATTTATCATCAAGGCACTATTCATGGAGGGCTCGGGTTCTTTGTGATCTTACTTAGCCTGATACAATTTCAGTCACTTCCCTGCATTTTTTCTATTTTGGAAGTCAGAAAGCACATTTGTATTTCATGGAGCGCCTCCTTTATAATGGCCAAATCCTTTTGGGTTTTTTTCACTCTTGCTGTGGGCAAGACATAAACTGCACACAAAACCAGATTTGTCTTCATCACACATTAGCTCTGCGTCACCCATTAATTCCACTGCAACCCCCAGTTTTTAAGATGAATGCCAGTGAGGGAAAAAATAGGAATACAATGTGAAATGGGAGCACCCTGGTCCCCTGGTGCTCCTGGGAGTGTGTTGGTGCTCCTGCTCTGCTCATGCCACTTAAATCAACAGCCTTGTCATTATATTGTTTCCCAGGGCTGCTCCTGCTGGCTCGGGGAGCTGCTGAAATGAGCTCCTTTTCCTGCAGGGTACTTGCCATGGCTGTAAAGGAAAAAACAGACCAGCAGAAAATTTGTGAACATTATGGACAAACCCAGGGAGTTTTCCTGGAGCAAGGCAGGGAGGTCAGAAGGAAACTGGGTCCCTCTG
>NW_005054337.1:429183-448977 GCF_000277835.1 Geospiza fortis | reverse complement strand
GCTGAATTTGGTGGCTGCTGCTGGGTCCTGCTGCTGTGCCCAGCATCCCCAGCATCCTCAGGAGATGAAACAGCCTCTGGGAAGCAGCTTTAATAATCATCATAATTTTTAGGTGCTTTCTTAGCCCAGCCTGTGCGATCTGAGTGTGGCTTTTGGTTTCTTCATGGAACTGTGTGTCCCTGAGAACATTTCCCGAGTCCATTCATTGTTAAGGATATTTACAGAAAAAGAGAGCTGGAGAACTGAAGATGTCAGGAGCTGGAGGAGGAAAAGGAATAAATCCAGAGGGTGGAAAAAAAGCCCATTCACTATCAGTCAATGTGTCTATCACTCTTTTTTCCCTTTTTTGTCTTCTGCGTTGTAAGGATGAAATACAAATGGCTCAGAGAAATGTGGAAAGGAATGCAAATAAAAGCTTCATAGCCAGAGACATACAGAGCCCTTTTTTTTTCAGAGGAGGCTTAAGAACTGGATGAAATTGTCCATTTCCCTCTGAGTGAGCAATTTCCATGCCTGAAGCTTTGGGACAGGTCATTTTCTCTGCAAGATGGACACAAGGGTTGAACCAGCTGGGAACTGCAGCCACAGAGGGGTGCAAGGGTGAGCAATGGTTTGGGTATCTTGGCACTGCAGTTTTGGGGTTTTCAGGGAAAACAGCTGCTCTGAGAGGGTCCCCAGTGGACACAAGTCATCCTGGACATCTCCACAGCCAGTACCACCCTCCACATGGATCCACCTGCGCTGCAATGGGCACTCAGGGCTGCTGTGGAGACATCACCTGGGGTCTGGGAACATTACTGCATGGAAAACCATGAGCTCCTGAGGAGACACCAGGGTGATTATTCATGCACAGGCTTTCAAGTTACTTGAAAGGGCCTATTTAATATTTTTACAGTAATACTATGCACTCTGCTGCTCTTACAGTAGAATTACAGGTGTCATCCCGAGGAGGTGTGTGTGGGGGGCAGGTTTTTGGAGAAAAGCCATTTTGCCAGGGAGACGAGACAAACAAGGGGCTGCAGAGAGACCTGGCATCTCCAAGGAGCTCAGAGCATCTCCTGGTTTCAGGCTGCTGCCCTGCCATGAAGATAAATCAGCAGGGAAATGCTCAAACCCCCATACTGGGGACAGTATGGAAGGATCAAGTGACATGCAGGGGGAGAAATCCTAAATCTAGCACAGGTAGGGAGGAAAGCAGGTATGAGCCATCTGTCCCTGGTGGCAGAGTCTCTGTTGGCCAATTAAAAGCCACTGCATTGAACAGGTCAGGTCCTAATGAGCTGTGGGTCCAAAGCCTGGCTGGGCAGCTGGAAGACCCCATAACCCCAAATCCTCATGGTCTCTCAGAAAATGAACCCAAGGCAAAACAGATCGAGGAGGTCACGGCTCTCCCCTGCAAACCACAGCACAGGCAAGCCCTGAATGCTTTCCCATTTCTCAAAATTGATTTTCTTTTTTCCAAATTAAAGTACAAAATGAACATGTGAGACCAAATGCTATGGGAGCAGACTGCAAATGAGGCTAATAGGCCAAATGTCAGATTTGTTTCTGCTGAGGAGTCATTACTGAGCACAGACTTTATGTAACCTGCTTTGCTCTAAAGCATAATCCAGCCAGCTAATGACTGGCATGAGAAAGATGTTTTGCCTGTGGAGTGGCTTCTTTGCTGTTATAAATTTCTCTGGACCTTACCCCAAAAGGTAGAGGTACCCACCTGGCTGTAGCCAGCATTTGAAGTTTGCTAAAAAATCTAATACATAAGGGAACCCTAAGTGCTGGGTATAATTGCTTGGACTCTGTATGGAGCAAAGGTATGAATTGCTATTCCTCAAATCAGGATTCTGATCGCAGGTTTAGAAGAATCTCCAACCAGTTCCCCATGGCAGCTCCAACTCCTGCAGCACAATTCACAGGCTCTTAACAGGTGGGTTGTTTTTCAGCTTTACCTTTCTCAAAACCACCGAGCTCCATGGAGGAATGGCTGAGACTGTTGGCCTGGAGCAAGTGTCAGCTTCCAATGTCCTGATTTGTGCAGTGCAGGAATCAGGAGCAGAACCTCTGCATGGTGCTGTCCAAGGCTCTGAGCATGGCTGCTGGTCACATCCCCCTCTGCTCACAGAGATGTTGCAGCTGCTGTTGCTGGCACTTACTTACACTGGCCTGTGCTATGCATTAACCAAAATAATTTCCTTTTCGAAGCACAAAAATTTCAGCACAAAAATTGCTGCTTTTATCCCTGAGGCAGGCTGCCCAGACACAAGGCTGTCTCAGGTAGGAGCCATTCCTGTCCAAAGAGTTGTGGAGGCAGATTCCTTGCAAAAGAGGAAGTGATTTAGCAAGATGAAGTAATCACAGTGTCATGAATGCAACCAGGGTTTCCCTGTTAATCACCTCACTGTTAATTAAGGGATCATTTTTTTATTAAAATTAATTCTCATATTTTAAAAATGTATCACTTAAAAAGGGGATGTACAGAAGTGTTTATCACTGATACCCTAAGATGCTAATTTCCAAATATTATGGCTTGTAATCAAGTTTAATTTTCTGACTTACCCTCCAAAGGAGAGACTTTACACCAGTTTTGACATTTAAATTACCTTGGATTTGCAAGTCCAATACTGCCATAAATATTCATAGCCAAGAATCGACTATTTAGCCTTGAATTTTTTTTTTTTAATATTTTTAATTCACTACTAAAAACCAGCTCCAGAGTGAGCTGAAGGAATGAAATGAAGCAGATTTTCTCTGGAGCATCTGGCTCTGCTACCCAACATGAGCCGACACAGCCGCGCTTCTGTTTGATGCTGCCGAACAAAAATTGACAGCAAAACCATCCTTTGATCCTTTCCCTTCCATCTCCTGCAAAAAGCTGCTCTCAGGGGGGGCTGCTGCTGCTGTTTTGGTCTGTGCCATGTCCAGCCCTGCACAGGGAGGGCAGGCAGAGCATTTTGGGCTTTCACAGCCACACAAACACAGCAGCTCTGCTCCTGTGGGAATCAGGAAAACAGAAACTTCCACAGACACTGCAGGGTTTGATCTGCAGCCTTAGGAGAGGCTTGGATTGATGTAAAATATTAAGTAAAAAAAAATCATAAAATTTTATTATAGTTGTATGTGAGAATATGCCTTAAGTGAGAGACTTCCCTGATAAGATGGTGAAGGGTTTATAATGTAAGGGTGTGGTTGTATGGAATAAACTGAGAGTTTAGAAGTTTTAAGAGAAGCATCTGTGTGCCTGTGAGTTAGAAGTCCCTTAGATAAAAGTATCTGCACTGCAGTAGAATTAAGTAAAGGTGATCGGTTAGAAAAGCAAAATAAACCCTGTGGCAACTCTATTGGGCTAGAAAGTTCTGTATTGCCTTGTAACAAAGAACTTGTCACTACTCTTGAGCTATGGCCAAATGCCTGCTCCTCTAAAATCTCACAGCCTCTGAGATTGATGTTTATCTGAGCAATAAATCCTTCTTAGCTTGCAAATAGTCCCTCCCTTCACTTCTAGCAGTGACAATGATGCACTCACCCTGAGCGTGGCCACAGGGAAGACAAAGCCCAGCTTTGCCTGCTGAAAGGATGCCAGGCGTGGGGGAAAGAGCCTTTTTGGTGATCCAAAAAAGGAGCTCACTGTCCCTTCCCTGCCCAGGTGACAGAGTGCCAACTTCAGCACGGTGGCCTCAGCTACCCCAGGTGAAGGCAGCAGGCTCCAGGCCATGGCAGGGTCCCTGTCCCCTCTGGCAGGGACAGCAAGGTGTCCTCTTGCTGCTGTCCTGCAGCCCCCATATCCATGCAGGCTCTGACACAATTTCAGTGACAGAGAAGGCTGTGCTGGGGGCTGGCAGCTCTCAGGGATGATGTGCCACATTCCCTTCCCCTTCCCTGAGCAGAAACCCAGGTGAGAAGCAGAGCTGAGATGCTCCAGCCCCTGCCCTTGTCAGTGTGGGTCTCTCTGGTGGCTGATTTCTGTCTCAAAATGCTCTAAAGTTGCTCCATTTTTTCTCCAGCATATTGTGAAAACATGGGTCAGTGTGGGATGGGAAGAGGGACAGGATCAGCTCAGATGTTGAGCAGAGGGCTCTGGGAATCCTCTCAGAGCCCAACTCTGAGGCACAGAGCAGGCAAACACCTGCACACATCAGTCACAAAAAGGGCAAATTGGCTCCATAATGAAACATTCTCCTCTTTTCAGTGACTGATGGCTTCTGCAATTTTTATTTTTTTTTAATATCAGGTACACTTCAAACCTAATTAGTTTCTCTAGTCTTTTTTCTTCTTTCAACAATAAGACAGGGGCAGAGAAGCAGCACTATTACTACCCATTTCTTAAAATAATTTCTATTTGCAAAAGGCTAATAAAAATTTTGAGATACACTGTGACCCTTTCTGCCCTTGAACCAAGGAATTTATTTTACTCATAAACATCTACTTCTGAGCAGAGCCAGTGCTTTAACTAACACAAGATGGACTTTGACACTGCTTTTATGGCTGTTGGATACCCCAGCTCACCTCCACCCCAGGGACAGTAAACATGTACCTCAAATGTACCTCTGCTGCTGCCAGGAGTGTCCTTGGCTTTTCTTCTGTGGGCACCTTTGCACCACAGTTACACTGAGAGATTGATTTTCTGATACATAACTGAGGTGTCTGCTCCTACCTGAGATCAAAGAAGGACCTGCTTTCCCAGGAACTCACCCACATCTTTACTTTGTCTTTGTTTGCTTTTCATTTCAGTTCAGTATTTTAATAAAAGATGTCTTCTCTACCTACAAAATAATAGTTCACAATGGATGACAGGCTCGCTTCTGATATTATTTACCTCTTCCATTTGAAAAGGAATTTTTGCAGTAAAGCCCCATTCAGTTGGGATCTGAGTGTAGCCTCAGAAACTCCAAGCTTTGAAAATGTGAGATGGACCATAGGAGATCAGGGATGCCGATTTCAGGTCTGTTTCTGCCAAAAAACCCCTAAAAAACGTTATTATTTGGTGGGGAGATGTTCCCTCTGGTCAGTGCCTAGGACTAAATTTAGTCCAGCACAGCAAAGCCCTTCCAGACTCACTTTCCATGAAGGACCAGACATGAGAAGGATGAGCATCAAAACTGGTGAAATGAAGCAATTCAGCTCTGAATTGTTCACAGAGACTCCACAATGTTTAGAGGAGACTCATAAGAAAACCTGGACTTTGTTCTCCCAGATAACTCATGGCAATGTGGAAGAGATGATCCTGTGTCTCTCTGGTAGAAAGAAAGACATGACAATGGCCTGAAACTTCTTGATTTTTAATTCAGTAAAATCTGAGAGTCTTTAAGTGACAAGTTCTCATAAATAATTCCATCTAATGGAAGATACTTTGGTAATTGCAGTATTTTAATTTCAACCCTTTAAGTGCAGAGAATTCTCATTAGCACTCAGCATTCAGGTACTGCAATGAATTTTCATGGAGAGAGAGTAGCATGCACAGTGCTGAAACGGTGGAGCTATGATGAATTTATGCATCATTTTATGGACAAAGATATTAAGTGATTCATTAAGCAAAACCATCCATTCCCTTCTGGGTATAAGTTTTTATTATTCCTTTTCTTCAGGTAAATAGATGGAGGCAGAAAATTACTAGGTCTGACCTAAACCTCTTCTGCCCAAGCATTTCCACAGTGACTTTCTATGGTTTCTAACAAGGTTTATTTATAAATGAAGCCTCCAAGTGACCTTGGAGAGTCAGACTTTCCATGCCTCCATCTAAATCCTGTGCAATATTGCCTTGACTAAAGGCAATAAAAACATCCACAGGGGAGCTGAAATGCCAGGCTGGAAGACTGAGTGCATGAATATTATAAATGAATGAAGCAAAATTTGGATTTCAGGACAAAAACATGCCTTTACACCAATTCAGAGAGAACTGGGCCTTGCCATGGTTGTTTAGAGGAATTTGCAGTATTTTGAAGTGACTCCTCTGTTGCCGTGTGCTGCAAACTTGGAAACCAAGCCATGGAAATTAAAACATCCATGTTCTCAATTGTTCCACTGGCACTGGAAGAGCTGAAGGAGGAGGAGGGATATCAAGTAAGAGTGTGCAAGAACAAAAGTGCTGGTTTCACTCTGAACTCTGAGCTCTCTTGTGTAGCAATGACTCACAAAGTCTCGGGCAAGCAGCGCTCAGCAAAGGTGACACCGTGGGCAAAGAAGGAAGAGTCATGGCACATTTTCCTTCTAATTGGCTCCTGTCTTTGAATTGGTTTCAAAACTAGATGTTAGCAAGGATACAAATGCTGCTTCCTTCATGTATACTGCAATTAAATGCTGGGAAAGGTGAAGCACTGCAGGCAAACCTGGTGGGAATCACAAACTCACTCTGGTTTGGGTTGGAAGGGACCCTAAAACTCATCTCATGCCACCCCCTGCCATGGGCAGGGACACCTTCCACTAGATCAGGTTGCTCTGAGGTCTGTCCTGGTTGTGAACACTTCCAGGAATGGGGCACCCACAGCTTTTCTGGGCACCCTGTGCCAGGGTCTCACCATGCGAGCAATTCCCTCCCTTTAGGCTGTGCTGAGTTGCCAGCTCAGAGAGCTGGATTTTGTTTAAGATAGAAATTAAACATTCCCCAAACTCAGCTCCCTGCTGAGCCGCTGTTTACAACCAGCAGGAGGGAGATGGAGACAAGGACAGTGGCCAAAGGCAGGGCTCAGCCAGCCCAGGGGAGTTGCAGAGCATCACTCCCTCACTGCTGCAGGTGTTCTCCTGTGGGGATGGTCAACACACACTGCCGCTTCCTCCTCCACTACTTACAGCTCTCAGTCATTTCACCTTCTATTTCCTGGCACTGCTTCATTTGGAAAAAATGCTCCAGTGACAGGTCTATGGCAGCTTTGACCACTTTTTCAGCTTACACAAGGGAGCTGAGAGGGGCAGGTCCCTCCTCACTCAGGCCAAGCTTGTGGGCATCCAGCTACACGCAGGTCACTGCAGCTGCACTTGTTGCAAGCAGACAAAGCTGTTGCCTCTGCAAAAATCCCATTTCAGTGCAATAATGAAGCCATTTTTGCATGAAAAAAGGTTGTTTGTATGAATACATGCATGGACCAGCTTTAATTCCAAAGGCAGGGTTCAAACCTAATTCAAAACTTCACAGGTGAGGACCTCTCTCTGTTGATGCATAGGCATTCAGAAATTCTGCTTTTCTGCACAGCCTTTGGTAAAGCAGAGATCCCACAGATGGAAAAAAAAGGGATTGGTCTGATCTTTAATGATACAGCCAGTCTCACAACCTGAGAGCCAAAATAAAAAGCACAAACCAAACATAAAGAAGGAGAGACATCAGCCACTTGAGTGCTATTTGGATTAATGTATTTAGAACAAATTAGAGACCTTATTAAAGACTCTTCCCCCAGGACCTCTCTAGTCTATACCTGAAACAGGCAAGGAAAAACATTTGATCTTTAGCAGTGAAGGAGCAAAAGCAAAATAAATTTCAAAAAAGACACACTGAAGACAGATACTTCAAACAAAATGGATCAAGTGAGAATGCCAAGAAGATTGTGCCTAACTTCTAGGGGACAACTGAAGTATCAGTTTACTCATTTATTATGCATTAATTAAAATGCTTAAAAGAAGTGGAACCTGGCTCAGGGAGTGATGAAGCCAAATCAGTTGTGCTTTGAGTCATCACAGTGACACAGGGAAAGCTGTACAAAAATATTACCAGGAAGATCTGTTTGGAGAATTTAAGATCTTTGTGAATTTAAGGAGTTTTGACATGCTGTTGTAAGGCAATGAAAAGTACAGGGACTGAGGAGACGTGAGAACACAAGTTACAAAAACGACTGAAAAATGCTTTTGTCCTGTAAGAGGCTTCTAATAGCTGAAGCAGTTCTCATTGCCTTGACTAAAGGCAATTAGAAAAAAAACCTAGTAAAATGGAAAAGTGAAAGCAAATCTTGTGGCCCTAGAAGCCTCCTGTAGCTGTGTTATGAGCTGTGAATATCTGCTATAACCCAGAGCTGCTCCAAGAGCTTTTGCAGTGTGTTTTTGGACCCCTCTGCAGAATGAAGCCTCTAAATTGAGGGTAAAACCCTGTGCTTGTACCTCTGGAGGTGCCTGGCTCAAGCTCCAGCAGCTCAACCAGTGACCCACGAAGGCTGAGGCAGAAGGTGGGGAGTTACAAACCTGGGGGCACAGGACACAGGAATTCCCTTGCTTAGGAATGCAGCAGTTATGGACAAACAATCTCCTTAAGAGAGTGGTGAATTTGATGCAAAATGAATTTTTGGAAGGAAACCAAAAGCTTCATGTCATAATTCAATATACAGTACAGCCCAAAAAGGGGGAAATGTTGAACGATTTCAGTGTTTTCAAATAAACACTTTTCTCCTTAAAAACCCAACACATTTTGTTTCAAAATAAATAAATAAGAATGTTGATCTCCTGCTTTATTTCAGAATTGTTCTAAGCTAAAGAAGAAAGAAGAAAAAGATGGGTTACAAGCCCAAACTGAAGCAGAGTGATCCACCTCAGCTCGAACTAGAAGCTCAATTTGCACACAAAGTGCTGTAGGTTTAATTTGATAACCTCAGATTAATTGCTTTGTTTGACTCATCCCTGATAAATTTCTTAGTTCATTCTTCTTGGTTTGACCCGAGCTCCTTTTTCTCCTTTGAAAACAAATTATTTCACCATGAAACCACAAGCCCCATCATTCTCCCACGTGCAGGAGGAACATCTCCAGTGGGAAGGGAGGAGGAATAAAGGCTGCAGCCCCTGGGGATCCCCCACCTGCTCTGATCTCATCTGGAGCCTGCTTAACCAACATTTCTCTGGGTTCCTGCCACAGCAGAGGACGTCAGGATTTCTCCCAAAGCATCAGAGCTTTTGTGAGCCCAGCATTTGGGTGCAGGGGTTGTGACAGCAAGAAAACTTTGTTTTCAAGCATGAACCACCAGTGCCTTCAGAGTATTTTGCCTTTCCCACCCCCATCCAGAAAAAACCCCAAAACTGTAGAAATGAAGAAACTTCATCTGGACTGAAACAAAGGAGGAGGAAACAGCCCGTCCTTTCATTTTGATGGATCTTTCTCTGCAGGGAGAACTGAATATCTTCATTTTCCAGGTATCATTTGGTCTCAGATTAGTCATTCTTGACATAGGCATTTTCCAGCCAACAGATTAGGCTTCTCCTACTGGGTGCAAAGTATTTGGATGTTGTCTTGCAAAATAAGTAATTTCCTCCCCCTCCTTTTGGCCAGAGCAGTGATTACTGCTTGCTGGTTTAGGCAGTGAAAGAGTGGGTTATTCTAGAAAGAATGAAAAAATAAAATAAAATAAAATAAAATCCGGGAACATTCCCATTTCCCTCAAAGCTTGCTTAACTTGTTTTAAGGTTTTATTTAAGGCACAGAATGGTTGACAATAAAATTATTTCTCTGAGCTGGGAGAGGTAAAGCAGATTGTTACACACAGGGAGAGGGGAGCTGACTGCTCTCATAAATAAGTCAATGTGTTACTCCTGCAAGACTGGAAGTGGAATGACAGCTCCTCCAGATGCTGATGCTCCAGTTCTCTGTGACCCTCAGTAAACTGAAGTTTGCTAAAAATACCTTCCAAAAGCACACGTGCTCCAGGGCTGCAGAAACCCTTTGGAGCAGGGGAGGTTTTAAATGGCCAGATCCCTGCTCAGCCTTTGGAGCAGGGGAGGTTTTAAATGGGCAGATCCCAGCTCAGCCTTGGGAACAGGAGAGGTTTTAAATGGGCAGATCCCAGCTCAGCCTTGGGAACAGGAGAGGTTTTAAATGGGCAGATCCCAGATCCTCCCTCCCCAGCTGGGCTGGGTCTCACACCTCTGCCCCCAGCTCATGTGCCCAAACCTCCAGGAGCATCCTCCCATGGCTGGGGGGCTTTGTGGCCAGGGAATGGGGAGCCTGAGCTGCTGAGCCTGCCCAGGGTGGTGGGGATGGTCCCTGCTGCATCCTGGCTCTCTGGGGAGCAAATCGTGGCTCTGAGGTGCTGCAGAGCCCTGCCATGTTTAATGGAGATAATTTCAAGTTCTGTTTCCAGCAGGGATGTTTCCACACATGCCCAGCCTTGCTCCCCTCCCTGCCCTCTCTCGGCACAATGAGGAGGCAGGGGATAAAACACAGCAAAAGTTAAAGGCAAGAGGAGATGGAAGCCCATTAAATTCTAAACTAGAGCTGTGTTTTGGGATGAACATTCCTTCACTCCTCAAAATTCAACTTGTGCAGACAGTGACTACTCAGGAAGTGGGCAAGGACACATCACCTTCCCCTCCTGACACCCAGCAGAGAAAATAAATCAATGTCATCTGTTGTCATCAAACCCCAGCCTCTTTCTCCCCTTCTTTTGCAATTTGATGTCTGAGATGCATGAGGAAGAGGAAAGCACAAGTGTGACAGGGTGATTAGTGCTGATCTTTACTCACACAGAGAATAAGTTACCAATCAGCCAGTCTGTCCCTATCTCCTTATTTAAAATGCAAACTAACATCAAGGAAACAATAACATTTTAATTAGATGGAAATAGAAAAGCTACAGGAGAATGCCATTGTTGCAGTCTGGGGTTCCTGAGCCGCGTGTAATTACTTTGATGGATCACACACATTAAAGGGAGAGTTACACAGCACAGTTTCCACAGCACTTTTTGCACCATTCCATCTCTTCTCACTTTCAGTGATGGAAGCCAGGGACAGCTAGGGTGGGAAATTATTTTCCTTCCAGTGCAGCAAGGAACCTTTCTGGGAAACAGACTCAGTCCACACTCCAACCCTGCCTGTTTTGTGTAAAAAAAAAAAAAAAAAAAAAAAAGAAGGAAGAAAAGCCTCAGAGCTCCAAACCAAAAGATGCCCAGAAAACATCAAAAATGGAGGAGAACATGTAAACCATGATGGAAAGTAGAACAAAAGAAAGGGAAAACTGGAAGTAAAATAACTCATGAAACTTTTCACAAGTATAAGGATGTGCTCTGATAAGGAAGGCTGTCACAGACCAGCTTGCACTCTGGTGTGGTCCAGGGCTCAGCCTGGTTCCCCCAGACTCAGAGCAGCTTCAAACCCAAATTTTGGAGAGGCACAGCCCAGAGCACCCAGTGCATCAAGGCTGTTGAGGTGGAGCCTGCTGCCAACACAAAATGTGTCACTGTGAATCATCCACACACCAGTTCCAGACTAAAAACTGTTTCCTGAATCATGGGGAAAAGCACAAATGTTCTGCTCTGAAACAGAAAATTCACTGACTCCTTCTTGAGCCAAAAATAGGGAAAAGAGTTATGTAATTCATTTACTTTGAAAAATAAGCATTTCAAAGTTATCTAAACAGCACTAATAACAGGGAGATCTCTGTTTATTTAATCAGTCCACTTTTTGCTGGGCTTGGTGTTGGTGCTCCAGGCAAGTTTGTCTCGTTCACCTTAAAACAACTTCAACACAAAACTTCACCCAACAGCTGTGAGAGGCTGGCAGGGCAGCAGCTCCACATCTACATTACTGCCTCAACCATGTGCTCCTAAAAACATCCCAGGTTTTGTTGCACACCACGTTGTGAGCAGAAAGAGAAGCTGGAAGCATTTTGTGAGTAAGTCTTGGAACAAGCTGTTTTCTTAAGGGTGACCAGTCCACTTTTTTTTCACTGGTTTGCTCCATTTCCAGCCCAATCAGCTTGGATGGAGGCAGATTTCTGACAAAGTTGCAGCTAGAATTATAAATGAAAAAGCCATGATTATTTTCAGCTGAAATTCTTGTCTCCCTGGATAAGTACTCTACTTCCCTCAGCAGTCTTTGCAAATCATTCTTTGTGACCAGACACAAAAGCCCTGTTTTCTATGAGATCACTTATCTCCAGCAAAGCTTCAATGGAATATTGAATGAAGGCATCAAAACTCTGTCAAAACAACCACTGCCACAGCCTGGAAAGTAATTTTTCAAGACTTCTTTCTTGATGTTTGCTGGTAATAATTTTCATCAAGTTCATTCCCAGAAAGGGTTGAAGGATTTTCTCCCCGTCAGTCTCTTGGGATGCTGGGCACAGCAATTCCCAAGGCCGGGTTGGACCGGGTTTGGGACAACCTGGTCTGTTGGAAGTTGTCCCTGTCCACAGCAGGGGGTTGGAATGAGAATGATCTTTAGGTCCCTTCCAACTAAAACCATCCTGTGATTCTGTAATTCACCACTGGGGAAGAGGTCTTTGATTGCCAAACCCATTCCTGGGCGATTCCCCAGCTCTGAGGAAGGAAAGCAGCTTCACCCCACCTCAGCTCCAGCCCCTGTTTGGGACTGCTGTCTGTTTGTAAGGGAAGGCAGCCAGGCAGAAGGAATCTTTCTCCACCTGAGAGGCCCCAGCCACAGGCTGGGTCTGGGCAGGAGAGCAGCACTGCTGCTGAGGGTGCCTGGAAGTGGAGAGGAGGATGGGGTGGGCCCAAGGGATGGAAATTTGTGAAATTTGTAGGACAAAAATAGAGGGAAATCTGCAAACTATTAAGGTTTTCACAGAATTATCACTGCTTAGCCACTCATTTTGGGAATTTTTCCTAACATCCAAGCTGACCCTCCCCTGTGCAGTCTGAGGCTGTTTCACCTCATCCTACCAATCACTCCCTGGGAGGAGCAGAGGCTGACCCTCCAAAGGGTGAGGAACTGAGGTGTGGACCAGCCTCCCAAAGAGGAAAGAAGCCCAGTGCTGGAATGGAATTAATGCCCAGATGATTTTCAGCTGTGCTTCAATCTTGTCTCAGCAGTACCCAGAGGTCACAAGTCAAGACCATCTCCACAGCCTGATCAATGCATGTGGCCTTTTAAACTCCTCTATGCTGCCACGAGGCTCAGGAAAGGTGTCAGAGCAAATCCAGATGGAAAATCAGGCACTGCACCCTGACAGACACAGCCCCAGCAAAGGGCACCTGTGAAACTGGGGGGGAGGGAAAGGAAGGCTTGCAAATCACCTGAACTAACTCCTTCTCCTGAAAAATCACCTGGAATGTTTCAGGGCTTTTTTTTTCTCAAATTTGAGAGCAGAGCTCTGATTTGGAGCCCCAAGGGAAAGCATTGGCTGTCTCCTCTGAATTCAGTGGGGAGGAAGTCAGTCTGTGTGCAGGCGTGTGGCTGCTGTGTGCAGCTCCAGCTGCAGTTGTAGAGCCCCAGTCAATAGCTGCTTTACAGAAAAAACAGTTTTGTTTTGCAGGCACAAAGACCTCTTCTATTCCTACCCAGCAGGAGGTTTATAAAACTGTCATTTCTTGCCCTGTTTCTGCCCTTGCCTCTTTGCTTCTACTTCTTGCAGGCTGCCAATTTTGGTTTTTTATTGCTTTGGGTGTTTTCTTTTAATTGAAACTGAGTAAATTGCGTTTTTCCCCGAAATAGTTGATGAGTTTAACAAATTTTTCCATTATTTCATGGGGGTAAAACCAACAACCTTTGGAGCAGAAAACAGAAACATTATTTGAACATAGTTTATGAAGAGCACAGAGATATAACCTGACAATGAGGGGGCAGCTCCTGAGGGCCCTTAACAGCAAATTTTGCCTGGGCAATATTTAAGGGATGAAGTTTAGCAGAGCTCTACATGATAGGAGAAAACTCTGGGGTATGACCAGCGATTTTCCCTTTCCCAAACACACTCTTTTTAAAGCAAAAAGGAGTTTATTTATTTCTGGTGTTCACTATATTTGTAGCAGTAATTCTTGCAGCAGCTCCATTGATAACAGGGGCAAGAGGGAAGATAAAAGCAATCATGAAAGGGAAGGACCTTCTGCCTCGTGTCCCTCTGATAAATCCATTCCCTGCAGATCACATCTCCAGCCCCTTTTAGAGGAACTCAGCTAGGCAGGGACAGGGGTGGGAGACTCATTGGCTGGGAAGAGACAGAGTTGCAAAGCAGCAAAGCAGCTGGCATCTCATTCTCAACAATAAATGGCTCCTGCCATGCTTCATCTCCATCCTCTTTTCCTGCAGGACCCCTAACATTAATATCACTGAGCAAGAGGCCTGGTCTTCCTTATAAAAAAGCAGAGCAGCTCCCTCAGGCACAGCTCCATCCTGAAGCTTCATCCCTGTTTTTAAGCTGAAACATTTCTCTTCCTTCCAAGCATCTCCTTGAGGTTCCAGCCTGCTCCTCCTGCAGTGGGAACCACCCTGCAGAGGGGGAATTGGGAGAGCAGGGATCGCACCAAGGTGGAACCTGGTTGAGACAGGACATTATGGGAAGCACCAGTGGCACCTGATGGGGCCTGGAGGAGCAGGGAGGGTTTGTGGCTGGTGCTGAGCTTGGGCAGGGGGTGCTGGGAGCCACAGCCTCTCTGTTTTGCTGTTATTGCCCCCTCTCTGCCCTGGCCCCTTGGAAAAGCCCTTTTTCCTTTGGGTAATTGAGATTCTCATTGGAAGCACTGCCCTGGGACACACTGCTGGTGACACCCCCATACTTTGGCTTGTGAGGAGCTGAGAGAAAATGCACCCATCATGGAGCTCATCTGGAAACTCCCTGAGCTTTTTCCTGCTCCCCAGCAGGGTATTCAGCAGTGACACAAGGTCTAAAAGGCTTCTGCTGCTTCCTTTGACTCAGAAACTGGCTATTGCAGCTGCTGGTGCTCTGTCTTCAAACAAACTCCCTTTCTTGCTGGATACTAAAGAATAAATGGTATTTCCTTGGCTCCAGGATGCTCTTGGAAAACAACTGTCAGCTCAGGCAGTGTTTCTGGCCATGCTGCCATTGCACTGACCCCTGTCCAGCTAAAGCTGTTCCCTCCTGATGCTCCAGCCCTGCCCTGGAGCAGCCGCTGCCCTTGGCAGTCTCATCACTGCTCGAGTCCCCCTTGGAGAAAGGAGGGAGAGGTTTCCCTTCCTCTCTGCCACAAGAGACAAGCTCTCAGCAGGCAGCCAGTGCAGCAGTGACAGAGCCAGTGTCTGTGGGGTGGCACAGGGAACAAGTGGCATCACTCTCCATGGAGGGGCAGCAAACAGTGTGGTGTTGGTCACATTTCTCCTCCATGAAAGGTGAACAGAGGGAGGAACAGACCCAAAACAGACCCAAACCCTACTAGAAAAATCCATAATGACGTGCTGGGCCTATGGCATTTCACCTGACAAATTCACCGGAAAAGATCCAAAGGAATAAACCAGCTCCAGATAATTCCAGGGCATGAGGATATGTTCAGTATCACCTTAAACTTGGGGAGGTTAATTTTCCTGACAGCCTTTTTAAAAGAAAAGTGGGTTATATGATTAAAAGAAATAAACCCCTCTCCAATGCCCTGTTATGTGATCAGCAAAAATAACCTCTCTAGGTTCTCACCTACCTGGATGTCAGCATTTCCCAGAGGTTTTCATGCCTCCAGCCCTTTGCTTTGGCTGTGGAATCACAAGTAGGCTCTTGGGCACTGATTTTTTGCAAAACAGCAGGCTTAGGTATAGATTTCTGGATTCAAATATTGCCAGCACTTGCCTACAAAGCACAAGGCACAAATCCACAGTGTATAAACCACAGTAATGGAAAAGCCAGGCTGTAAATCTTCATAATGTGCCTCTCAGTGGGGATTTCACTTGAATGTTACTTGCATTAAATATGATACTGAGTGGTGGATATGCAGTATAAATAAATGAAAGGCCATATTTGAGTCAAACACTGTCCCCCTGCTGTCTGCAGCCCCAAGTGTGAGAGCTGCTGACAGTGGCCAGGGCAGCTCTGCTCATCTGCCTGACCTGCTGAAGGGAAAAGTGGTGGCAAGTTCAGCACTGGTGCCCCGAGAAACTCTTTTTTTGGAGAAAATTAACCTGTTTTCTGAGGCTAAGGGTGTCAGCCCAAGCTCTCTGAGTGCTGGAAGTATTGTGGACAGTTTTGCTTCCCTCTCTCCCATGCCCACACTCTGCCTGTGGATTTTCTCCATAAAGGCTGAGCAGGCTGTGCTGGAGCTTCTCCCTGGGCTGCTGGGGATGGCAGCAAAGAAAATTCAATTAGACTTTCAAGGGAGAAAAAAAGGACTTATCCCAAAGGAGAAGTGAACTTCTTGGTTACTTTATTACTGCTTTTCCTCAGTGTTTTTCTCTGCTGCAGCTCCTCTCGGCCTCGTGGAGCCTCAGGTATTACAGGGATTTTTTCTCCTGGCATGGTTTGATCTCCAGGCTGGGTTCTGAGTGCCAGGCTGGCCATGTGCCCAGCTCCTCTGGACTGCTGCACTCTGAGACACTTACTGATCAAATCCCTGCCTTTTCTTGTTTCCCTTTCAAGGGATTTTCTATCCTGCATTAGCCAGGAAACACCTGCAAGCTGTCAGGGAGACAAGCCTGAGGCAGTTTGCTCCTTGGCTTAGTAAGTGCTGTCTATTAAGTGTTTGGGGCATACACAGCTCCCCATCATTGTACCTTGAGGTCAAATAATCTCTTTATTAGTCTAAACCTATCCTTCTTCTGCCTACAGTGCTTTATCAAACCTGACACACTTGGATTTAAGGAACAAGTATGACAGTGTCACAAGCCCATGACTGACAGCAATAAAAAATGAAACGTGGGAAACTCAAAGGATTGAGCTTCTTTTTTGGAATTAAATGAGAGTATTAAACTGTATAAATTACCCCCGTGGGGATAAAATGTAAGGTCTTTGCAGGAGGAATCAATAGTGATGCCAGTAATGAGTTAAACTTTCCCAGCAGCTGTGTGAGCTGCATTTTTATAAGATGGTTTTGAAAAAAAATCATTGAATAGGAGAGGAAAGTGGGTTAATTTCTTATTGAACATACTCAAATAGTTATGGACTTATTAAACAAATTCTCCAAGGGAACAAGGTGGTACGAAAGCCCTGCCACATATTAAGACCACATTTGCTCAGTTCAGCAGTGCAGACACCCTTTGTTCTTGATTAAGTTAAAATTAATAGGATGTGGCATTGCAATGACTATATTAATTAGTTCCTTGGAGTCCTGATCAAAACTAGGGGTCTGCTGAGCCAGATGTCATCCTGCATCCCAGTGCTCGTGGCACATCTGCAGCAGGTCCCTGCTCCCAGCTCTGGGTGGAGCTGGTAAGGTGATGAACCCCTTCTTTCAAGGTTAGAGGAAGAAAATGGGATGGTGAAGGGGTGAGATTGCTCCTGCCCTGGCTGTCTGACACCTCCCAAAGCCCTGAGAGCAGACCAGGCAGCACCTCAGGCTGAGCCTGGCAGGAGGGACCAGCAGCAGGACCTGCCCAGGAGGAGAAGGCAGCAGGGACAGCCCTGGATGAGCCTTGGCAGCAAGGGGCTGCTCCCCTGCAGGTGACACACAGCCCAGGCACAGCTCTGGCACAGCTGCCCCTCCTGTGCTCCTGATTTAGTGATTCTGAGCATGCTGCCTGCTCTGTCCAGGACTCTTCAGTTCAGAGCTACTCCCAGCTTCTTCATGAGCATTTTGCATAAAATAGATGCTTTTTCTCCCCTTTCAAATATTAGGCTTTATGAAAGTTTACGTTTTTTCTTTGGTTTTTTTCTTTTTAATCATTTCTACAAGGCGAATCTCATCTCTTTGATTCCTGTCTTCTGCTGACAATTACCCCTAGCCCACGAGAACACAAAAGCTTCAGAGAAACCTCACTGAACTTTTCCTCAAAGGAAAAGTTTCAGCTACAAAGACCTTGTCCATTGTATCTTTCTCTCCCTGGGAGAGGAAAAGCCCCCATGGAGCCCAGCAGGGCACTCTGCACTGAGAATTACTGAAGTGGAAAAGCCACAGGAGATGAGGAGCAAGTCTCACATGCTGAAACCACCTGCAGGTGAGCAGCTCCTCCAGCCCAGCAGATGCATCCTCTCCAAAGGCTGAGGATGAGAGTCACACAGCCCAGCCCTGTGCCACAGCATCCCTGTCCTGGCAGGAGCAGGGGGGGTGATGAGTTTCTGGTACCCCAAGCAGGGAGGAGGAGGATGGACCTCCATAGACAAGGTGCTTGGATAATGGGATACAAACTTGTCTCACTAATATTTTCCTCCCATACACAGAAAACAAGGGAATACAGAAAAATACTGGGAGTGAACTGTCAGCTCAGAAATGTGCTCCCCAGCCAGGGTCAGTACTCCACCATCACCACCTTTTCTAAACCCGAGCACTTTTCCCCTAAATAACTCATCTGATTTATCATCATCATTATATGTTTGGGGTTCGTTGAATCCCACACCCAAGAGACTCTGCAGTTGGATAGGAGAAATGGTACCCATGGGCAGCAAGCCATGGAGGAGATGTCACTGGAGCACTGAGTGACATCTCCATTTGGGCATTGCAGGCATCTCCAGCTTCTCACAGCGAGAGTGGCCTGTCCTGGAGGGCAACCAGACAGACTGGGAATGTAAAACCCAGATTCATCAGCCTAATGGGAGGGAAAGGAGAGGTGTCAGCTCTGGGACTGATGGGTTTGGCTCATTTAATGCTCTCTGCTTTAAGGCTCAGACTTCTCACCTCATCCCCCAGCCCCTCCAGCCACCTTTGCTCTCTGTCCCATGACCCATACCAAAGGACAACTTCACAGCAGGGAAAAAGCCATGGGGACACCATGGAAGCCCAAATTCCCCACCCAGGCACCCCCGTGTCCCACAGAGGGGGTGCTGCACATCCTGCCTGCCTCGGGCAGGACACAGAAGCGTTTCCAAACGTCAGGAAGCAAAAAAAGCCATCTGTGAGTCTGGAGCAGATGCTGCACAGAGACAAGAGTGAAAGTCTGTAAGGGAAAGGAGGGGGGAAGCAGGGAGATGACAATTAAATAGCTGTTTTAAATGATCTGAGAGATTAAAGGCAGATGAAGGTTTTGGATTTTTTTTTTTCTCTGGGACAAGCAAGTACAAGATTACCTTCATGTCTTCTGCCTTCACAAGCTGCTGGTAAGAGGAAAACCTAAGAGCTGAATTGATCGGCCACATTTCCTCATTTTTTTATTATCTCTCCAGCTGACATCTTGGGAAGGGGGAGGGAGAAAGAAATCAAGTGAATTAAAATCAATTGGGGGGGAAAAAAGAGAAGAAATTATGTAAGAACTGGCAAAACACAGCAGGCGAAGCGGTTATGTAAAGCAATGAACACAAGAGCTTATTTAAATTAGATCTAGCTGCGAGACAGAGCAGAGTGTAAACGGGCTGGGATTAGGCAGGCTGGGCTGTCGTGCATATGCTGAGTTAAAGCCCTGGCTTCCCTGAATAGCCCATGAAAAAAAGGCAGCATTTTAGGGATGCTCCCACCACAGCAGATGGGATTGCTGCTGGGCCAGGGGTCCCTCTCCACCACTGTGGGGATGGATCCAGGCACATTTACACACCAAAATCCTCATTTTCTTGTCTACCTGAGGGTGTGGCAGCACCATGACCTGATGGGACACAGTTCTGCCACAAAGGTGCCTTTGTGAGGGGTGAGTGGCACCCAGGACTTCTCTGGTGTAGGGAGTGATTTAGAGCAGCTCTGTTATTAAAAGCCACAGTAGGAGTTTGGCTGTGACTTAAGGAAGAGAAATCAACTTCAATTCCTCTAGTCAATACCAGTATAAACACAGGATTCCTGGAGCATTGACTAATCCTTGATAGGATTTGCCAGCAAACCTGGAGAGAATTCAGCCACTTGGTTTTATGGCTTGCTATTTTCACATAATATGGAGAAACGCTTGTCATGTATATTTACTCTGCATCACAGATCTCATGGTGGGCAGGGCCCTGCCTTCCACAGCACCAGAGCAGTGAGCACATCCCACCACCCTGCCAAGGTGCTCCTCACCTGGGGAAAGTGCAAGGGAGTGCTTGCAACATCATATATGGAGTTAATAACGCTGTGAGCCTCTCATACAAATGGAAATCAAATAGATGATCTT
>NW_005054337.1:419022-429078 GCF_000277835.1 Geospiza fortis | reverse complement strand
TGTGTAGAGAGCATGGCAATGGATGTCAAGAGCCCTGGTCCTTCCTTTCTGTCCCCTTCACACCTGAGGCTCTTTGGCAGGTCCCTTCAAAGGCATTACATGAAGAAATGTAGGCAGAAATAAAGCTGAGGAGCCACTTGGGCAAACAGTTGTTTAGTGTGCAGAGTTATTTACTCTACAAATCATCCAAACTGTGAGCAGGCTTCATAAAACATAATAAACGAGGGCTCTGGAGGGATGGGTGAGCTGCAGCCACACAGGCTGGGCTGAGGCAGAGCAGATCCACATGGAACAGAGATCCTGCCAAAGGGTGAGGAGGGCCAGAGGAGTTCCCCTAGTGCTGCCCTCACAAATGAGCAACTTGGAGCTGCTGGAGCTGTGGCAGTTTCTGGAGGAGCAGGGCCTGCTGCCATGTGTTTTAATAAATGGGATCACACCAGCTGTCTGTGCAAATCAAACATTAGCATGTGTCAGACACTCTCCAGGCACTTGCTGTGACTTGGGGGACATTTTGCAGCAGAGCCATCCAAGCACAGGCTGTGCCATACCAGTGGGAAAACACCTTCCCCTGGGAATTTTGGGGTGCAGGAGCTGCCCACACCCATCTCCCCTTGTGCCCAGCCCAGGCTCAGATGAAATCCTGGGATTTTAGTTTGAGGAGCTCTATGTGTGTGGGGACCAACAGTGCACCAGGATTGGAGGTGTTTCCTTCAGCTTCCCCTCTTCCCCAGGTTCTGCTGTGAACCTCTCCAGAAAACAGGGATGAAGGTAAGAAAGGAATAAGCAGGAAAATCAATTTGCACTGCATCTGACCAGTAAAATTCAGAGCTTTTTGAAAATCAGGGCTGAGGCTGTGCAATGCTAATGGCACACAGGGCTGCGCATGGTAGAGCAGGACACTCTGGGATCCTGTTTGGGGGAAGGTGGTTCCAGAGCCAGCCCCACAGGCACAGACTCAAAAGTGAACAGGGAAAACCTCTCATCCTGCCCCAGAACTCTCGTTTCTATTGCTCCCACAACAGGGAGCTTTAAAACCTCCTCCAGCTGAAGTGCCATGAAAACATGAATTTACTTGTATGGCTTAAAGAGGTGTTTAATCTATGTGGAAAAAGAACCTAAAACTGGCAGCAGTGCTTTTCAGGGGATGTCTGCCAGCTAAAGAGTTTACTAGACCTAAATAATGTGGCTATAATGGACTTGCTCCTGGTACCAGATCCCACGTGGATGCCAAAATCCAAAGCAGACATCCCTGACTGGCAGAAGCAACATGAAAACTTGGCAGTGGAGAATGCATAATAAACCAGATCCACAGGCTGATTAAAGCATCTGCAAGGACAGTGATGAGCAAAGCTGGGAAATTGTTCTAAGAATTCTGTTTTAGAGGCCACACAAGGCTTTATGCCTCGATGGCAAGAGGTGAGATGTGCCTGGTGTAGGGATGGTGGTGACACACAGCATCACCCTGCAGAATGTCTCACCTGCTGCTCTTCCTGATTATGTGCTGCCCTGAACAATTTGTAATTGCTAGAAGAATATCAGTCATTACCTCTTAGAGTTGTTGTGGAGCTTAAGTGGTGCAGGTTAATACGTGCAAGAACCAAATTTGCTGAATGTTGTTTGAATAATTACTTTTTTTATTTTTCTTACAAGGAATCCTGATTGTTCACATTCAGTCTAATTCCACTGAGGAATGTCCACTAAAATTTGAATACTCAAAGCAAATACAGAGGAACTTTTTCAAAATCAGAGATGTTGAATTACTACAATCAAATAGGCCTTTACAATTCAGAATATTCTGTGATTCTGTGAAATACTTTTTCCAGGAAGCTTGTTCCAGTTCAGAGAGGATCATTCTCCTGTAATGATCCCAGCAAAACCATAGCTGACGCTGGTCTCTGAGGGTACAAATGGTTACAATGCCCTGTTCTGGGACGGAACTTGAACTTCTTTCAATCAGTCAACAAATAAAACCACTTGGAGAACTAGTGGCTTCCAAAAAAGAAATGCCAGTTTGCTTTAGACAGTTTGCCAAACAGGAATAGGAGTGAAATGTGTTGAGTGATTTATTACAAGTGATTTGCCAGCTCGAGCAAGTGCATCACTGCTCTCCTTAATTTAAAGACAGAAAATGAATTCAAAGAGATGCAGAGATGCTCTAAAGCAGCTTGAACCCACCACGAAAGACCAGGGCTCCAGATTGCCACCCAGCAAGACCTCTGCACGTCACACTGCACATCAGCACTGCCCTTTCTCCCCTGGCTCTTCCATCATTTGTCTTTTTTTAAACCTCTGTGCAGCTCGGGCCGGCTCACACGCTGTGCCATGGTTTCCATTAACGCACTTCAAACCTGACTTGCAGCTGCTTTGCTTATTCACTCCAGAGCCCTCCCCGGCCCAGGGCCCTGCCTCACGTTGTGTGATACTTCCCTGTGCTCAGAGGAATGGAGTGAAACCATGAAAAAACCTTCCTGGCATGGCAAAGCCACTTCTGCAGCCAGATCCCCCGAGAAGGAACAGATTGGCACAGTTTGGGGATTGGTTCTTCCTTCTCCCCCAACAGCTGCTTCTTTCTTTTAACTTTTAAATTAATCCACTAGTTAATTAAAGATATATAGATGAGGAAAAGCCCACAGGTGAACTTCACATACACATAATATATTCATGTCTTCCTACTCCTGACTTGGCTAATGGGATAAGGTATAGCCTGAATAATTGCAAGAGTGTAAGGTACACTGAGAATTGTTAAAAGTGTAATCTCCAAAGATATGGCTAGGAAATAATCCTCTGGTTTTAGCCCTACCATGGTAACAACGAGCATCAGTTTAATCCTAGAAGGAAGATGAGTGGAAATAATGCATTTCAGTCCCATTGTTCTCAAATCAGATGGCTCAGTCTCCTCAGAGAGCAGAGAATTTGGGTTAAGTACACTGGGCTGCCGCTGACAAAACCTTCCAGGCATCTACAGGAGAAATGCAGCCCTCACCGCCTCAGCTGAAAGTTAGGGATCATGATAAAATGCAGAGGAAATCCAGGGCTTCTATCAGGGCTTGATTTTGGTTTACTTGAACAGTACAGAGGGGAAACTGGGAGAGTTATGTCTAAACATTTACCGACTCTGGTCTTAAACCTAAATGCACATACCCTCACCTGCTTTTAGTGGGAAGGAATGATTCTGATTCATTTCCACTTAAGTTCCCTCCCTTCAAATGTAGGAACATCCCAGTGACTTCAGTGCCCATGCAGCTTTAAATTCCAGCTGCCCGCTGATTAACCCCACCTGAAATTCATGTTCCAAATAAAAAATTGAGCAGCTATCACATGCAAGCCTGGCAGCCAAGGGGCCATGGAGATTGGTGTCTTGCTCTCTTCTGTCCCTCCTTCCGTGTCTCTTACATTTTTCAAGCTCAGTGCTCCAGTAAACAAATGCCTCAACCCGCCGGAGCACTGGAGCACGGCAAGTGTTGGTGCTGAAATCCGCTCCACGCATGGGCGTGTTGGATTTAGCACCGTGTGGAGAGCAGCAAAGCCGTGCTGAAGTCAGGAGGGGCTGCTAAAACCAGCTACGGGTTTCCCCAAAACTGCAAAAATAGCAGCCTCTGGCTTCCACCATGCAGCTCCTTTTCAGAAGCCTGTGATACAGCCTTTGTCCAAAACTTTCTGAAATTAGGAGCTGTCACTACACTGAAGAAAAGGGCTCTGGATCAACACAAAGACTGGGGAGAGATGGTTTTATTTCCCCTGAACTTGCTGGCCGCTTTCCAGCAGAAGGGGGGGAGATGCAGAAAATGCAGGGAAAGGATGGAGATTCGGGGGTTTCTGGCCATGATCGGCCACCAGGAGCTCCGGACCGGGACACGGGAGGCTCCGGGCACGGGAAGGGGCCGGATTAAGCACGGAGCAGGATTTTCCCCGGTGCAAGGTCTCTGCTCAGCACGGCGGGGCAGGAGGGGAGCAGCGAGCGGAGCCGAGACCCACACAAATCCCTCCTGAGCGCACCCCGGGTCGGTGCGTCCCGCCAGGGCTGGCCGGGACATCCCATTCCAGACATCCCATGGCCGGGACATCCCATCCCGAGCCGGACCCCGCTCCAGCCTCCCCCTCCTGCCCCGGCCGGCTCCGCAAAGTTCGGCCAGCCGCGGGAGGAGGCTCCTCACCTGGATCACCGTCTTGAGCGTGGAGGTGTCCACGATGGCCGTGCAGATGAGGGAGTCGGGATCCCGGTCCTTGCCGTAGATCTGCCCCATGGTGAAGATCATGGGGATGGCGAGCAGGAAGGAGGCGATCCAGATGCAGCTGATGAACTTCTTGGTGCGGCTGCGGGACATGATGCTCTTGGCTTTGAAGGGGTGGCAGATGGCCATGTAGCGCTCCACGCTGAGGCTGGCGATGTTGAGCGCCGTGGCATAGGTGCAGGCGTCCCGGAGGAAGTAGTAGCCCTTGCAAACGGCCCCCCCGAAAGCCCAGGGGTGATGGACCCAGATGAAGTTGTAGAGCTCGATGGGCATGCAGAGGAGGAAGATGAGGAGGTCGGAGAAGGCGAGGCTGGCCAGGTGGTAGTGCACGGTGCTCTGCAGGTTCTGCAGCGACTTCTTCCTCACCAGCGTGTACGCCGTGATGGAGTTGCCCACGGTGCCCACCAAGAACAGAGCCAGGTAGATGACGGTCACCATCACTTTGGAGTAGATGTCGGTGTTGACGTCCAGGTCCTCCTCGTCGGGCACTTTGGGGAGCAGGTCGGAGCGGTTGGTGCCGTTGGCATGGGACACGGACACACACACCGGGAGAGGCACGCACACCTACACACCGACACACCGACACACGCACCGGGACACACACCGGGACGCGGACACACACACCGGGACACGGACACACACACCGGGAGAGGCACGCACACCTACACACCGACACACCGACACACGCACCGGGACACACACCGGGACGCGGACACACACACCGGGACACGGACACACACACCGGGAGAGGCACGCACACCTACACACCGACACACCGACACACGCACCGGGACACACACCGGGACGCGGACACACACACCGGGACACGGACACACACACCGGGAGAGGCACACACACTCGCCGGGACTCGGGCACACACCGGAACACCGACACACACACCGGCACAGGCACACCGGGACACGGACACACACGCTGGGACACGGGCACACACTCTGGGACAGGGACACCCCGGTACAGGTGCACACACACCGGTGGGCACAGGCACACTCACATCGGGACACGGACACACACACCGGTACACACAGACTCACACACCCCGGTATCCACACCCGCACACCCCGGTACAGGTGCACACACACCGGGACACGCACATCGCCCGCCCCGCTCCGCTGCGCCCTCCCCGCCGCTCACCGCGGTGCCCCAGCCCCGCTGCCGAGAGAGGTTTTGCAGCCCCAGCCCTGTCCCCAAGGCCCGGGCCGTGCAGGGAGAGAGGCAGGGAGAAGGTCCCGGGCTGGGCTGCACAGCCGCTCCCCACCGAGACTGCCCCACAGCCCTCTCTAAGCCCGGCACAGCTGGAAGCTGAGGGCTGGTAAAGGAGCTGCTCGTGGGGCTTAGCCCCCTCCTGCATCCCCACAGGGTGAGGAGAGTGATCAGGGGTGCTCTGACACTCTTGTACATCTGTAGGTGCTGCTGATTCCCCAATATCCACTCAGCTCCTGTTGCTGCTGGGATAAATGCATGTAAATGAAGGGGGAAACACATTTATAAATACCTACCTGTGCCCTGACCTGCTAGGGCACCCTCAGTGCCATGGCACAGCTGCTTTGCTTTGGTCCCTATCAGTGACTTTTCCCTTAATATCTTCATATTTGGGGATATGGGTTCCTCTATGAGCTTCCCTGCTGCAGGGACAGGGGCTGTGGGGGTGTCGTGGTGATGCTGAAGGTGACAAATGGATCCTCCACAGGGAAAGGTTCCCCAAGGATGGGTGGTCTGTGATGGGGTTACCCTTTCAGCCACCCTGTAAATCTCTGGTGAGCTGTTTGTCCACTCAGTCACCTTTGAGAGAAAAATCTTTAAAAATGAAGAGAGGAGATGGAGGAAAATCCCATTCAGGACATCACTGGTTCATCCAAAGACAGCCATCATTTTTCCTGTTCATTAGCAGATGCTGAGTACCTTGTTTCCAATAACCAGTGGGCTCTGTGTTCACTCAGACTTACCTAGCTGATGAAAGATGTGTAATTCTTCAGTCTATCAAATCATCTCTTGAATACAAGCAGCACACTTTCCCCAGCCATCCACCAAGAGTCAATATTCCCCCCAGTTCTGCTCCTCCTACATCCCTCCAATAAGAGCACCATGGAAGACTAACCAAAATCAGATTTATTTAGTCATGTAATTCATACCAATTTGGAGAGAAATATTTTCCGGCACTCATCCCACTCTAGTTTAGAGAATGACTAATAATCTCTTAACAACAATGTTCCTTCCATTTAAGCTCTTCTATTAGGAAATTTCTATTAGTTGAGAGGAGTTTGTCAGAGCTGCTGTTCCCAGCTGGTCTCCCCAGTTGCTCCTGAGCCTTGGACAAGGTCTTGGGATGGATCAAGAGTATCCTGGAAAAGGAGAGTGGAACATGAGGTGAGTTGGTGGGGTGTACTGAAGGAGAGCTGCAGCTGGGATGCAAACCTTCTCCTGGCTGCCCACTGATCCCAGCCCTCAGCCCCCAGGCTGGGGGGGAGCTCAGAGCCCCAAGATTTAAACACAAACCCACAGTTATGGACTAAAGCAGCTCTCCCACAGATGTAGCAAGAGAGTTCCTTTGGGATCTTCATCTGTAACGAAGAGTTATTGTCCCTTCTGGTGCTGTAACTTCATTTTGGCCTTGTGAAAAGCTCTTGCTCTTCCCACAAACAAGATACCCATCTGCTGGTCTAATTTTGCAGTGTGGATGTGCACGTTTATATCAATAGCTGTCTGCAGAAATGCTCTGGTTTGGCTTTTGCTGCCTCATCTTTCTGCACACAGGCAATGCTCAGGCATGGCTACAAGGAGAGAATTGCCCCAGCAGCTGTTCCTGAGGCTCCATGTGCTGCCTCCTCCACTTTCCCTCCATGCCAAGCACTTGCAGGGAATATCAAGAGATATAATCTAAAAAATAATTCTAATTGCAAACTGAAAGAGCAGGTACCTGGAAATAATGTGGCTGTTGATTTACAATCAACACTTCAACAGGCTGGTGCAGTTTGTACCAACCAAATCTCTCCTTTCCTAAAAGTGTACGGGGAAGGTGCTACCCCAAAAGTTGTTGGGGACCACCCCAAAAATGGGCTGAGTGCTCCCATCAGGAAAGGCCTCAGCAGCACATTTCTATGAGCTAATTAATTAAGTAAATTCTAATAATTCCTTGTCAAACCTGCCTCAGCCACGCGAGAAGGATTCTCAGGCAGCTCTGTTTCTCACAGGCAGGGTGCTGAGCGCAGAGCTTGTCTCCTGGGATGCAGCCTTGCATTCCCCAGGCAGGGATCGACCTTTCCCCCTTTCCACAAAGTTTTTACCCAGGCAGGTTCTCCCCTCTGTCCTCACCTGGCTTTTACAGAGCTGGGCTGGTCCAGCCTGAGGCCAGCCGTGGAAGGCACCCAAAATATTCCCCCCTTTCCCACCCCACTCCCACCCCTTTCCTGCCTCTCTGTGCAGCACCTCTTTTCTCTCCCTGCTGCCAGCGAATGCCCTGGGGGATTTGTGAATTCCCTCTCTACAAAATGAATGACAAAAACATCTCTTCTCACCTTCACTCCTGCTCCCAGCAAGGTTTTAATCCACATTCCCCTCACAGCCAAGGCAGAGGCAGGATGAACCGCTTCCTTCTGGTGCTCCAAAGCCTCCACCATAAATCCCCAGTGTTTGTTTCGGAACCAGCCGACCTTTTAGCTAATCTGGGCTCGTTTTAATATATTTTGTGTGTGTGTGTCTGAGGCTTAAAAAAGGAAAAGAAACATGGAAACTAAAAAAACGCCTGATCTCAAATGTTACAGCAAGGCATTTACTTAAAATCTTGCAGGAAAATGTCACCCAAAAACCTCATCTATTTAAACTGCCTGGACTTCAAGCCGAGGGTCCCACTGTGCCTCAGATGTGAAGCCTCACTCCCCTTTTACGGAGACTCAAGTATTTTTCATCTTTTCTTTTTCCAGGTGATTCCAGTCACTAGGAATTTTTCATGTTAATCTTATTCCTGCCTGATTTCAACGGGAGGGATTTTTCTGAAGGGCATGGGAAGCAGCAAAGGGAAAGCTCTGCAAGAGGTTGGTGCTAAGAGACACCATCAACCTTTTTCCCATGGAGCACCCAGCCCCAAACCCCTGTTGGAGCAGGTTTGTGAGGCGGGGGATGATGGACTGATGGAAGCCTTTAAAATCACTTCCCAGTGGGCTCACTATAAACAGGCTGTCCCCTAAAAGTCAGGAGTGTCTAAGATGAGTTGGGAAGGTAAAATCCTGGAGTGTACAGGGATTTTTTTGGGGCATGCTGTGCCTGAAAAGTGAGGAAGTGAGGGAGAAAGAGGTGGTAGAAAAAGAGACATTGATCAGCATCGTTGGTGGCAATATTGACTGGATCATTACTTACAGGCACTCCTACGCTCAACTTACTGCAAAATAAAGTGTTGGTTTGGCTGAGCAATAAACAATATTTACTGCCTTTGGCTGAACTGTTTTCAGAAGAGTATTTTAAATCAAACCAGTTGATACACAGGAAATTTATTGACTCTGGTTTTCATGGCAGATTCACCCACGGAGGCTCTGCAGTGTGAGCACGTCAGTGTGTGGGTTGGCAGAGTGGACAGACATGCCCAGAGCAGAGCAATGATCACACACCCCAGCATGTGTGCTCTTGGGCAGCTTTAAAAAAGAAAAAGGCAGCCAAAAACCCAGGACAGGCCGTGATGTGTATGGTACTATTGGAAAGAAAATCACTCTGAAGAAGGATCAGTCTCTGGGAAGGAAGAATTGGGAAATGAGGTGTCAAGGCAACTTTTACAGGTCTTGTGCTGTGTGTGCTACATGGTCAAATTCAGTCCTTTATTACGGCAAAATCCCTTCTTAGATAATGAATGTACTGGCTGACAGACTCAGTGGTATTTGTCTCAAACATCAGAGAGTGATGCATTAACTGGACACACACAGGAGATATCAACTGCTTTAGCTTGGAGATAAAGGAGTTTGGGGTCTCTTGGGCTGGTACTGCAACAAGCCCAAATCTGATTCCTCATAGCAATAAATGCATTTTGCCTTTATATATGCAGTACAAGTGCTCACCACGCCGACAGACGTGCTGCCCACAGGGTTTCTCTTTGGAAATCCTGGGGTTTATTCCAAGAACAAATACCCAAAAAAGGGACAGTGGATCTAAATGGAAACTTTGCACTCGCTGTGGCTGTGACCCTGCATTGTAGCCCCAAGCAGGCACATGCAGATGGGCTGTTCCTGGGTTCCCCAGGGCTTAATCTGCTTTTGCAGTGGCTGTGCCAGCTGTGCTCCCAACAGCTCCACACAGCGGTGCCGGCTCGGAGCACAGCCCTGCCTGCCAGGAGGCTCCAGCCCAGCCCAGCCCCTTCACACACCCCACCAGCATCCTTCAGGAGCTCTCAGCACTCAATTCGCAGATTAACCTCATTTTCTCAGCCCTCCTCCAAAGAGTTGATGCTGTTTTCCAAAATTTCGGTGGGCCTGGCAGTTGTAAAATGCGAAGGAAAATGCAGCACAGCAAAAATCCCTGGCAGCAAAATGCTCTTTACTGTCTCTTCCCAGTGACCTTCCTGTGTGTTTGAAGTGTTCACAGATCCTGATTACATGCCTTGGATTTCAGGAAACATAAAAAGCACTGGCCATGCTTTGTGCTCTTTCCTGGTGTGAGCTTTTCTATTAAATGCTGGAAATGCCATGGGCTGGAAGAGCTTTTTCCTTGGCTCTATGTCACCAAACAACAGGATGTGTTCAGACACCCTTCACCCTGGTCCCTGGCACCCAGAAAATCCTTTCCTTTTCCAGGGAGACCAGCACTAATGGATGCAGCAGGCTCA
>NW_005054337.1:403920-418968 GCF_000277835.1 Geospiza fortis | reverse complement strand
CACTGACTTTGACATTTCAAACTCAAAAACTTGGCACTTTGTGTCTTCCAAAGCACGCTGTGACCTGTGCAAATGCTTATTATTGGTTCTCTGTAATCTGGCTCGTTCCTGCTATTCTTCCCTTTAAGAGCCCACATCCTCCTATTTTTCCAAGCACTGACACCCTGAGCATGGGCTGATCCTGGGGTTCCTGCTATTCTTCCCTTTAAGAGCCCACATCCTCCTATTTTTCCAAGCACTGACACCCTGAGCATGGGCTGATCCTGGGCCTGGGCTGATCCTGAGCCTGAGCTGATCCTGGGCCTGGTCCTGGGCCTGGGCTGCTCCTGGGCCTGGGCTGATCCTGGTCCTGGGCCTGGGCTGATCCTGAGCCTGGGCCTGCTCCTGGGCCTGGGCTGATCCTGGGCCTGGCCTGGCATCCCTATCCCTGTGTGAGCCGAGGGTGCTGACACTGCTCTGCAGCCTCTGAGGATATGACAAGGTCCCTCCTGATCAGGAGGAAGAACAAGAGGCTCTGTTGAGTCTGCTGAGCTCCATCCCTGCCCTGCAGCTGCCTGGGCACAGCCTGAGCTCAGCCTGGAGAAGCCCAGTTTCTGTCCTGTTTCCTCACTGATGTCCCTGCAGGACCTGCTGCTCTGATGACTCAGAGGAAGGGTTTATTCACACTCCTGTGGCCAGGAAACTGTCAGGATCACATCACGGGCTTGCCTGGGGTGCTTTGTTTCCGAGGCAGGTGCAGTCCTGCTGACCCCAGCAGATCTGCAGAGGCACCAGCTCCCTGCCCTGTGCCCACCCTGATGCCTCCCAGCCACATCTCACACCTCAGCCTGTGCTGATGTCCTTCCTCCCCTTGGCCATATTTACCCAGACACTCTCAGCATCTTGAACCAGAGAGGACAAAACCAGCATTAACCCTGTTAGAGTGAGCAGAGAATCCCTGGAGAGGGATTTTCATTTCCTTTTTCTGATATGGCTCAGAGGTTGTTGCACCCAACCCAAGGGAAAAGGCTCCCATAACCTAATTATTTTATGTATCTTATGTATATATAATATATAGCCCTGGGACTGCTCTAAATTAAACTGTAAGGAAACAACCAAAGGATGCAAGAGATAAAGAAAAAATATAACTACCAAAAAAAAAAGGCCAGGGAAGTTCATTCCTTTCATCCTGTGTTAGAGAGGGAGCTCATTCAGTGCCTTTAGTGATAACTGGGGCTGCATTCAGTGCCTGACATCTTTTTTCCCATAAGTCTCATCAGAAGTGTTTGGGGAACTGCAGGTACTGAAGAAATGTGGGGAAAAAAAAGAAAAAAGAGCCCAGCTTGGGGGAAACAAATCTTTGGTTGATTTAGTGGAAAGATGTTTACTGAGAAGGGGAACTCTCTGGACAATAGCTATCATTATAAAGATTCTCATAAATCACAGACAAACTGTTCTGACTCCAAGGGAAAATATTTCCAACTGTTTCACTGTTAAAAAAACAAGTTGGATTTTTTCATCTTACAGAAAACAATGTCTGCTCTTGCAGCATCTTTTCATTTTTGCTTCTAGAGACTTCCCTGCTCTGCTGCTTGTCTTGCCTAACCTGTGAATATCATTCCAAAGCCTTATGCCGAAGCAAGGCGTGATCCTGGGGTGTCTTTGCTAGAATTGGTAAACTTTTGTTTACAAAGCCCATGTGTACAGATGTGGAAACCAAAACAAGTTCATTTTTAGTGCAGTACATGATTTTACAGCAGAACAGAAGAAGTTGCCCACCCAGCCTTGAATCCAGGTCTGAGTGCCCGAGGAAAATGTCTGGAGAATGATTTGGGTAGAAGGGTGCATTCATACAGGAAATTGCTAAACATCAGCAAAGCCACACTGGTGACAAGGATGTGAAATAAGTTAGAAAAATTAGATGGAGTCCTTCTTCCTCAGTAATGTCACCAAAGGAAGTCATATTTCACCAGGTGGTAAAGTGGAGTAACAATGACAGAAACTTCCACAAAAGCAGCTGTGAGATGAACTGGCAGACAGCTGGACAGAGTTCAATTAACAAAATTATTTCTTTAAATGACTTGATTCTCCAGAATTTGCTCTGATCCTTCAGCAACAGGTCAGCTTGGCTCTGATACTATGTGAGGTTCACTTAAAGCCCTTGTCTTACCTGGAGCTATGCTGGCAAGATGAGCAGGTTGACCTCAGTGCAAGGAGAAATGTTCCTCTGCAAGGGAGGCACAAAGAGGCACAGAGCTATGAAATTCAAGAATTAAAAGCCAAAAGTCAAGCTGAAGTCAGGGTGGCAGGATCTGCCCGGATTTTGTTTGCATAAGTAATACTTTTAGAGGGCAGAAGTTCACAGGTAACATTTTCTGACACCTCTACAGCTTAATTTGCGCAGCAAGGCCAATGCTTGGAAATGATTTTCCAATGTTTGAGGCCTAACGAATATGGGGCATATAAAAAAATGTGGGATTTTGACCATAAATACCAGGAGTTATTTTAAAAGATTTTTAGAGTTATTTTTAAAGCCTTTTGGAGTTCTTCGCTTGTCCCCAAACAGTCTTGTCTCCAGGGGTGTCTCATTTGTGTGTCTCGCTGAAGAAACAGAGGCACTTGAGACACCTCAGTGGATCATAACTGGGAGAATAACAAATTAACAGCACTGATGAGCCTCTGCAACCACTGACAAATGAGCTGAGCAAGCAGCAAGTCCTAAATTCATCTTTGTGAGGACTCAGCTTTGGATGCATTAGGAAGATGTGTAGCTCCCACCTGCTTGTATCTGTACCTTAATGGAGATCTTCACTTCCCAGAAGCCCCTCCAAGGAGCTCAGAAATACACCCCTGTCCTCTGTGAGCCTCTCTGCTTCCCTTGATGAGTATGCAAACACATTTTATTATGAGCCTAATATGCCAGCTAGAAGGAGAAATTGATAGTCAGCCATATAAAGAGATCTGAGATATGCTTGAAAAAGGGCAAACCTGCAAGAAATAAAATCCATCTCGTGTTGCAATATGAGGAGATCACTTTATCTGTTCGCCTTTTATTGGAATAAAAGGGCATGTGTAGGTATTGAATTAGCTGCGTGACATGTCACAGCCTGAGCTCAAAGTATAAAAAGAAAGATTTTGATCAAATGCACACTTGCTTCAAGATGTAAAAGGGATAATGTGAAGAAACAATTTTGCGAATTTAAGCGAAATTGGTTTAGAGCAGATTTTGACAGCAAATAGAGAAAATGTGACAATCTCACCCTCAGCCACCAACGTACCCACAGCAAACCCAACTGCAGGCTCTTGTCACAGCTGGTCCCCTCCCTCCTGCAGCCCATGGTGTGAGCACAGCACTCTGCTGGAGCCAGGGCAGCGCCCAGCCCTTTGGCTCAGCCTCAAAAGAAGGGAGAAGAGAGCTGGAGACAGGGCTGACTGCTGGAGGGGTGACTCCTCATCCTCTTTGGCTTTTGAACCTAATCACAGAGGATCTGGGAGAAGGTGATGCTCCTAACCCAGGAGAGGTGCAATAGTCTCATGTTCACTTCCTGACAGGCTGAATTTCTTCTTCAAGTGCTAAAAGTCAAGGAGAGAAGTCAAACCCTTTTGTCTTTAGATTCTCAGTTTGGCTAATTGCAGACTTCCTCACAGGTGCCATGCTCATGCAGAACTCAGAAGACATGAAGCTATTTTTACTCTTCATTTAACTCTTCTCAGCCATTAGCAAGTGAGAAGTTGTGATTAGTGCTGCGAGCTCTCCTGTAAAACAGTTATCCAGTGAATCACTCTTCACTGACAGGGCTCTGCCCATCTTCCCACCAGCCTCACCAGGTGATAGCCTACTTTTATAACTCCTCCAGGAGACAGCTACTTCATGGAGAAAACACTTTTCCTCCTCTTCTGCCTGGTAGGGAGCTGCTCTATTCAGCTTCATGGCAAACAGCAGCTGGAGGGGAGCCTTCCAGCCAGGGTTTCCTCACAGATGGGGCTTCAACACACCAGAGAAACACAGGGAGTGGTCCTGCTGGCTCCAGGGAGCTGATAAAAATGGAAACAAATAAATGTCACCCCAATTTCCTGGAGATCCACTGTCCAGGATGTGCAGGGAGATCTGCAATCATGGTTCTGGTTTATGAAGAGCAGAAGTGCCTTGGCTTTAGCCACCTCAAGCTGGATCAGGAGGGCATTCTCCCCAAAAACAAGGACTTCCCTCCAGTGTCTGGCGCACAGAGCACTCCCGTCCCCCATTCCCTGCTCAACTCAATGCACAGCAGTGCAAATCCAAGCACAGCAATCTGCAGGGTCTCTCCTGTGCTGTGTTCCAGCAGCAGGAGGGAGCAGGAGCAGATCCAGACCTGCTGCATCACCTTGTCCTGCTGGCCCAGGGGATGGGCTGGCCTGGGCTCAGCAGGAGCCCTGCTATTGATCACGGGCAGGTTGTGCTGCAAGTGACAACAGCAATCATCATCATTCTCATTGCTTTATTTGATCACACAGACAGAGCCCAAAATGTGCCAATAATAACAGGAACACCCTGTGAGCATCTTTGATTTTCTCTTCATGAAATCACACGTTTCACTGTTGTTTCTGAAAAAACATTAGATGGGAATCATTACAAGGCAAATTAGGTTTGAATGTTGCCAGTTTGTGGAAGGAGGATGGAGACACAGCCTCAGCGAGCCCAGTTTCTGCCCAGAGTCTGGAATCAGTGGCAGAGCTCCACATCTGAGTCTGATCCTGCCTTTCTGACTGCCCAGACCTGCACCAGAATTCAGAAGTTTCTGATTTTTGCCACATCCCAGCTGATTAGGAGCCAAATAACAGGCTGGGTTCAGATATCACCACCAATGTGTTTTCATATTTCCATTAAGATTGGTCTTGACGGTCCTGGAGGTCTTCACCAACCTTAATGATTCTGTGATTCTATGCCATCACCTAAATAAAATGGAGTGGAGAAACAACAGGGCCAAAATCCACTCCCTCCCTCTAACTCAGTGCACTCGTGTGTTACTGTCTCAAGCTAATTATTACAGCTTGTGTTTATGTGGATCTTCTTGCCAACCTATAAAATAGCAGCAAATCCTCATGCTTGGTTTTGGCACTGAGCAAACATCTCAAACAATACCTCCCTTGAAGCCCCCTGGTTCCTGCAGCCCATGGATTTGTCCTCCGGGCTGTCATGACAGTGAGGTTTGGTCCCAAATGGCTTAAATGACATTAAGTGGTTTCCCCATTACTCCAGCAGCAAACTCCATTCACGGGTGCAATTTCTAACCTGGCACAGATGAATGAAATTAAATTTGTGTGCTTATATCCAGAGAAATGTTTTTGTTTTGGAATAAATCAAGGAGACGGCTGGTGGTGCAGGTTGCAATGAACCTGCAGGAAACCTGCAATTACTGCTCAGAGCTGCCACTCCTGGAGCCAGGCTGAGCACCTGCAGTGCAATAAGGCAGATTATGGATGCAGAATGTGTGTAAACATTATACATAATGGGATTTGGCCAGCACATGTGGATTTGAGCCCATGAAAGGAGCAGCCTTTTTCGCTTCCCTTCCCCATTTTGCCCACTGAGGATTTTCCTTGACAGAAAGAGACATAAATCCCCAGGTTTATAATCAATTCTGAGCGTGGGGTGCGAGGATGTTCGATGTTAAATGTTTAAATTAAACACAGCAACTTCTGCTATTCAGGCAGGAACCCACTCCCTTGGGAGGCTTCCTCGTAGGTGTGTTTAATGGGACTCAACTTTGTTGAGTCTGCTACAGCACAACCACAGGGCTGAAACTGGAGAATGAAATTCATGAGTTTTGTTGTGAGCTCCCAGTTCAGCCTGTGAATCCCAGAAACTCCAAGGCAACTTCTTAGTTAAGGATTAAAATTTTCCGAAGTACTTTGCTATAATTGCACGCTTTTCCTTAAATTAAATGCTTGAATAATTCTAGAAATTAGCTTGAACTAGAAAATGCTTCACCTCTAACTATAATTTGCTAGGAAACAGGCAAAAAAAGGAAGAGCTCAAGCAAGAATAAGTAGCAGAAGTATAAAGAGGTTTGGGAGAGAGGAATTAAGTGTGAATATGAATCAGCAATAACTTACATTTATGTTGCTGTCACAGAACCCTGAAAATAAAATCCAAGTACAAACAGGGATAAATATTAAACCAGCATTTATGTTCATTTTCATTTCAACAGTGCAAATACTTCAACACATTAAAAAAGATTTAGATTTTCTAGATCCTCAGAGGTTTTGTAGGCACTGTCAAATCTGATTTAAGTCGATGAAGAAGTCTGAATACTCTGCATAAACATGCAGCTTAGTAAGCCTTGTGCCCAGCCCAAAATGTAAGATATTTTTAAGCAGCAGACTAGAAATGGGATCCATACAGCCTCCTCATGATTGCTCTGGAAATTTGGCCACAAAAGAGAAGCTGCACGGGAGTGTGCACACAGCCCTCCCCAGCAGAAAAAACCCACATTTTCCTTGCAGGATGCTGGAGAAGAGGAGCCAGGGACCAGCCAGGTTCAACCAAAGCCCTCCCTCCAATGTGACACATTTCTGTGTGGAATCATTTGACAGCTCAAGTGTGACCTGGGGCTGGAGGCTCAGCAGCTGCTAAAAGATTTGTGATGTTGAGGTTGCCCAGCTGGAGAGGGTTGGGTGCCCGTGGGGGTCTCCTGACCTGTGCACTCCAGCCCTCAGGAGCTGCTCAGCTCTGTCCTGCCCTTCCCATGGCTGAAAGAGGTGAAACCTCATGGGGAAGAAATCCAGGGCAGGAGCAGGCATCACCTCCTCCCTGAGGCAGCAAGGGCTGCATGGAGCCATGGGCTGCTTACAGCTTGAAAATGAGATAAATGTAACCAATACAGGACTTTGCAGCACAAAAGGGGTCCTGAGGAGGCTGCAAGGTGCTGTGTGCTTGGGCAGCCTCAGCACAGGGAAAAATCCACATCCACTGAGGCTTTGGCCACTGATTCTGGAGCTGGGAAGAAGTGACAGCATCAGGACAGATCAGGGTGATGGTTGACCATGGATGTTGATGCTCTTTAATTTTCAGACTTGCAAACGTGGTTGCAAACTTGGAACTTTGTTTGACTCACAACTAACAGGAACATATGATTATTACAGCATTTGGACCCAAGAATCAGTAAAAAACAAAAGCAGCATATGAGGCAACATATGGTAAATATGTATTTAGAAGCACAGAAAGTAGACAAACTCATCTGGGTCAAGATTTAATCAGATAATGTTTGGTTTAGACTCAGCACTAATGCTGCTTTGGAAGCATATTACATTTGGAGTCAGTATTTAAAACTCTGTAACAGAGAGATGAAAATAAAAACTAAGGGGGGGAAAAAGAGTGGCAAATTCATGGCATGGCAAATTTAAATTTCTTTGGCAACCAGAAGATCAAGTTTAATTAATCCATACCCACCCACTTTCCTTCACTTCTGGTACAAAGGGCTAGCCTGGTGTTTAATGCAGTTAATAACTCGTTCCCTTTTGGTCTATTAAATAAATAATCTTTATTTATTAATTCCCAAATTCCAGCTAGACTTACAAATACCATCTTAGACTCTGAAGAAGCTCCTGAAAGAAGAAAAAGGAAAGCTCTGATAATGCTGGAACTCCTTTTTGTTTTAATGAAAGTCCTTTTGATTCAAGAGGTCCTGCAGATTTTTAGACAAAATATTTTCCCACAAAGTCAATGAGCCATAAAACACAGTCAGTGCTGCCATGGCTTGGGGTAATCTTTTAAGAGCTCTGTGGCCCTGTAGATGTGATATCATCTAATGTTTTTCCAGTACCTTTATAATTTCCCAATTCCATCATTATGTGACCTTTGGCAAGCTCCATAATTTTATATTGTTCCAGCATGCGAAATGCACTGTTCACATTCAGATCTCTTACTCAGGTGGAGACAGTGGAGTAACACCATTATCTGCAGGCTGGCAAAAAGATCAGGACCCATCCAGAGTCTCTTCCTCAGCCAAATATTTACAGCTTCAGGCCATGAATAACACAAGATATGTGGGAAACCAACACGAGCATGCGTGAGACTCGTAGCACATAAAATTGCCTCTGAATCCTGATGGATGGAGTGGTCCAGCTCTGTTCTCCAGCACTTATTTCCCCACAGACCATTGCACTGCACAAAGCCCCTCGAGGATTCCCCATGCCAAGCCAAATCCAGCCACCAGCAGAGCCTCTCACACCTGCTTTCCATCACCTGCTGCTTGAAACACTGCATGCCTTGGCACTTTTCATTGTTCTTCCATTTGATTAAATATTCACAAAACCTCTCCCCCATTTGGTACAGGGTTCCCAATTTGCACTGACAGGTATGAATTTATTCATTTAGTGAGAACTCAGGAGGGGACACAATGAAGATCAGGGGAGAGAGCAGGCACTGCACAATAGTCAAAGTCCAGGATTTCTGAGCAGATTTGCCTTTCTTTGAGAGTCAGGTTGAAGTCAGGATCAGGCATTTGATGTGGTCGCTGAATTTCCTGCATATTTATGACTCTACACATGAGAAAAGTTGTCAGCTTAGCAATGAGATGAGAACAGTTTGCTGCTCCCTCCCCATTTAACAAAGGCACCAGGTGGCTGGCAGAGACGCTGGATTACTTCATTAGCAGCAAGCAGAGCAGAAGGCTGGCTGTGAACAAGCACTGCTGAAGGAAGCCAAGCAGATGAAGCTGCAGGATGGAACCCCTCCAAGTGCTGATAGGAGAAGGGAAGATGGGCCAAGCCAGTGAGAAAACCCTGTCACCTCTTCCAGGAGCTCACAGGGCCCTCCAACAGCCCTTTCCTACATCTGTGAAACCATCTCCTCTTGGGACATGCTCTGCCTCAGCCTCTCTGCTGTCTTTCCCAGCAAGGGTTGCTGTCCACAGGACAGTGATTGCAGCAGCCCCCCTGGGAGCCATAAACCACTCAAACATATGGCCCTGCTCCTCCACATCTGCTGGGATAACTGCTGCCTCCCCTCTCACCCCAGGTACCCAGCAAAAATGGAGATGTGCACTAGCAGTCCATGGGTACCTATGGCTGTGGAGGGAACCATTCCACTCTCCTGGTTTTTGGGCCATCTCTCCTAATTCCATCAGATTATGGCATTAGTGAGGGTAGGAGAGGCAATAAGCTAATGCATCAGCCTTTCAGGCTCGGGGGGATTTGCTACCCTCCTTTTCCTTATCTCACAGAGATACAGCATGGTTTGACATGGATACTGGGAGCCAGCCCTGAGACTGTAGCTGGGAAGCAAGAAGCTTCTCCTGGATCCTGGAATTAATTAATTAATTGATGTGTCCTTCCATTTTAAAAAGGCACACAAAAATATCAGACTTCTGGAGCACTTGGAAATTCTGTTACCAGCAGGTATTAAAAAGCACATGGCTTGCTGCCTGCCAAGGACATCAGGGAGATGAGAAGGGAGTATCTCCAATTTTAGCTGAAGAGAGGACTCAGATAAAGGATCACAAAGCTCTCTGACAGGGCATGCTGCCCCTCAAGGTGCTGTAAATAGCCACAAGCCAATGATAGCAATTATTGGAATGTTTTCCCTTTCCTTCTTGGTGGGGACTCAACCTGGCAGTATGAGTAATATTGTGCATTGTTATTAACAGCATGGGAAACTCAAACATGGCTCTCAGGGCTTCACTTGTGCTGAACACAAGATAATCTTTCCCAAAGCAATTGCAACCCCTGTGAGCTCCAGGGAAAATCCAGAAGCTGAGTTTATTCTCTGATTTCTCCTAGTTTTTTTCAAATGAGGATTGCAGCAGGAAAGGCGAGGCTGCCAAGCCTTTCTTTGGGGGCAGCTTGGGTGTCTCCCTCCCTCTGTGCCCCAGCTTAGCAGTGATCTTGTGCTGATCCCCCTGCCCATTCATCTGTGTGCCTTCAGAGCTGGCGCTGCAGACAGGGTAATCCTCTTTGGTGCCTCTAACTTTAATTAAAACATCACTTTTCAAACTCCAGCGAGAAGAGCCCAGTGGTCCTTTCTGCTCGTCTCACAAACCAAATTAGCCATCAAGTCACAACTGGGAAATTTAGCATCTCTTCACAATGATGGTAATTAATCACTATTGCTGTTTAAAGGACTCTCTGGTTCACCCAGGACAGCAGCACTGAGGGAAAGGAAATACCTGAGGGTCTTTGAATGGGAATCTTAATACGACATTATTGTCAAGTGAATGAAGCCTTGAGAACACATTTACAGACTTGAAACGCAGATAGAAAAAGATGGAAAAAGAGGAAAGCCCCATCTTCCTCATGGCAGTCAAGTTCTGCTGCTGGTTTGACCTGGCATTATCAAAAGGATGGAAGACTGGTAATATTCTTGCATTATAATCCACGTAATTGTGTTTCTGGAGCAGGTCTCTTTGAAAGTCATTCTCCATTTAAATGTTCAAGGACAGGATGAGCTGGCTTTGAGTGTGAACACAGTGTAGACAATACATCCTCCACCAAAAACTCTTTGTTATTCTTCTCCTGCCCGTGTGCCACCAACCACAAGGTCTCACCCACCAGACATGTCAGAGCAGGTGAGCAAGGACCTTCCCAGCTGCCGTGGAGAGGAGTGAAACCAACAGGCTCTGCTTGGTGAGAATAACACAGGAAGAGCAGGGCTGCTGAAAACATGGCAAAATGAGTAGCTAAAGCCACAGGGACCATTTCATAATTCCTCTGGAAATGTGGAGCTGCTAGCCAGTTTTCCCTCACTGCTATTTCACAATGCTGGCTGATTAAATTTTGCTGTCTGGTATTGAGTCTAAATAACAATGAATAACTTATGAGGAGCTCTTCTAATGAGGCACACTCTGTTCCTGCAATTCACTCAGCGCTGGGATTGTTGCTCACCAGACCCAGGGGAGCCAGCCATGTCTCCTGCCCATTTTCCATTAATCTGGATAACAGTTGGTGAGTACCTGTGGCTGCTGCTCCAGTGCCACCCACAGCTGGTTCCCAGCTACATCAAGCCATGGACTGGGACCCCAACCTTTGCTCCCACATCTCTGGGCATCATGGCCAGCTCAGGAGAGGAGTTGACTGGTGAAGAGTCCAGGGAGAATACAAAACCCAAATCCCACCATTCAGCCTGTCCCACCAGCTCTTTCTTCTTATCCAGCTCTTGTTAGGTTTTTATTTTCTGCTGAAGGCAAGTCTCCACCAGAATGAAGTCCTGGATAAGATACTTTAAAATATTTTGAGTCCTGAAATGGGTTTTATCTCTCCCAGCCCCCATTCCTAGAGGAGGAAATTTTTACCCAGAAGTGGTGCAAAATGTCCATTTGCTTTGCTTAGTTGAGGCAGCACAAACTCCACCACCCCTCACTCTGCCCTGCCTTGGGCAGGGGTGATATCACTGACACGCTTTATGAAAAATCCTTTTGCCAGGATTTTTTCTCCTGAGAAGCTGAGAGGCCTCAGAAATGAAATGTAAACAACAATTGTCTGCTGCTGTGGAATGCAACAGGTGCATATTTGATTGGTCTCATGTGGATTGTTTTTACTTGAAGACCAATGACAGCCACCTGTATGAGGCTGTGAGCAGTCACAAGATTTTATTATCATTCCATTCCTTTCTTTTAGCCTTCTGATGAAATTCTTTCTTCTATTCTTTTAGTATAGTTTTAGTACATGATTTTCTTTTAATATAATATATATCATAAAATAATAAATCAGCCTTCTGAAACATGGAGTCAAGATTCTCAACTCTTCCTTCATCCTGGGACCCCTGCGACACCACCACAGGGTGATGCTTAATCCAATTCACTTGGATACAAACCAGTGGAACGTTTTCCAAAGGCAGCTCTGAATTCCCCAGGCTGAAATGCACTTAAGCAGCAGCTTTAATGCAGCTTTAGCTCTGATGATCCACGATCAGACGGGTGGTGCAAAGTGCCTGTCTCTCCTCCAGACTGGGAGGCAGCAATTTCTCAGCCCAAGTGCTGTGAGTGCATCCGAAATGCATGAGGAGCTGTTTAAGCACCAGTTGCCAGAGCCTGCCAAACAAGAAATAGATTTGCCTTCTCCATTGAAGTGAATTTTTATTTTTGTCAGTCCTGCCACTCTTACAACCTGTCCCCCTGTGAAATGTGTTGAGCTGAGATAACCGGGCATAACGCATCCGCAGGGATTTGCGGTGGCAAGAAAACAATCTTGATATTCACAATGAAAAATGTCAAGCAGTTTTGTAGTATCAAATGATGATGGTTTTTACATTCTGTCTGCAGAGAGTAAGCTGAGGAAAAAGCCAGACTGAGCGAATTTATGTACTTGTGTGTATTTACTGCAACCACTGATCAGATCAAGAAAGCAGTGAGGAATCTCAAACAAACCTCATTGTTTTGCCTACACACCCCAGGACTCCTTTTCTTTCTGTGGGGTTTTTCCCCCCTACTAATTACAGCGATGCTATTACTCAAATTAGCAGCTGAGAGCACAGCACACAGAAAACCTTTTCAGGTTTTCAGGACCAGGTGTGATGGCAGTGAGACAAATGCCACTGAGACCTGGCAAGATGCTGTTCCAGGCAGGAGGAGAAAGAACACGGGATTTGGGGAGTCCCCTCTGCTCCCTGCAGCTACAGGATGCCCCAAGGAGGTGATTCTTTGCTTATTTAGCCTTTGTGGAGCACAATCTAACTGCAGCTTGGAGCATCTCTGAAGAGCCCGTGTGTGGGGAAGGCAGTGGGAGGAAGGTTTACCCTCCACAGGGGATTAATTAGGAGAAAAGCAGCTGGTGGACATGGGATAAATAAGAACTTAAGGGTATAAATGAGTAAGCATGAGATAAGAACATTTCTCTTTCAGCTCCTGGTTCCACCATGTGTTTTTGCTATCTGCCATCTTCTCCAGCAGGGATAGTGCTAAAAAACCTGAGTTGGTGAAATGAAGCCTATTTTCGAAACATGTGCTGCTGGCTGGGAGGTATGATGTGTGTTAACTCTGTCTCCCTCGAGCGATTTTCTAAAATGTCAAGTAAAACTTCTTAGTTCTGGGAAGATTTGTGCAGAAATTTCAGTTTAGGCGTGGGCCAGAGGTGGGGCTGAGCACCAAGACCCTGCAGGGGTTGAAGTCACCTGGATTGCTCAGGTGCTGAGCAAGATGTAAGATCCACCCCTCCTTGGGTTTTAACTCAGACCTAAAGCTCCTAAAATTAAGTGTTTGCACCAAAGTTTGTATGATCTTACCTGGATTCAAAACTGAATATCAAGGTTTAGCAGCACTTGGGTCTGGTACAGAGTTTTAAGCTAATCTACCATGGTCGTCATGTTATATTGAGTCAAAAAATTAACTTTTTTTGTCTTTTTCAAGATATTTTCCAGTCTGGGTCCATTTAATGTCGTTAGCCAGGTATGTAATACCTAATTGGGCAGCAGGACTGCAGAAGGATGCATCTCTGAACTCTGTGCATGGTCAGGAGGCTGCACAGGGTGAATTTCCCCACAGCTGCACAGTGTCACTCCTTGCCTGTGTGTGAGAGAAAGGGAAAAGCTCCAGGCAGTGAGGTGGGGAGTGCTGTGGAGCAGAGAGAGGGAAGGGAAGCCCCAAACATCACACTTGTCAGCCAAAAGGTCACCAGGAATGATCTGTCCCTGGTGCCTTCTTAACCAGCTGCTTCCAGTGACAGCCTCCAAGTGGCTGCAGGTAGGAAAGGATGGGTTTCCACCATTTCCACAGCTGCTGAGGAGTTTTAATGACACCTGGCACACCAAGAGGAGCCTAAATCAAAGCACTTGGCACAGGGAAGGTTAAATGTTGCTCTTTTCAAGCTACATATTGTTTTTGGTTTTATCTCTATAAACAGAATATTATGGAAGCAAATGTGGCAACGCTCAGTGAGCGCTTCCTCTTTAATCCACCTCAGCATTTGCCTGCTCTCAGTTGGTTTCTGCAGTAATCACATTTCCTTTATCTTTAATTCATAACCTGATCTTTCATTTAAAGCATTTCTTTCTTCCTCCAGCCCTGTGTATGCATATTCCTGCAATACTCAACGTAACCTAATGCCAGAGGGAAAGTGAGGTGAATTTTTGCAGTGCAAGACTTCTGAAGGAGGCTGACATTTGAGGAGGGATCCAGGTGCCTGAGCACACATCATGTGCTGCTTTGGAACCCCCCAGGGCAGCTGAGGCATCCCCAGAAGGGCTGGAAGACGTGACAGGGACCCTTAGGGAGGCCACGTCCTCGTGGGGACCCTGGTCCCCAAGGTTGGCTTAATAGAGCAGACAGAAAATCACAATGTCACAGCAATTATTCCTGATGCTGAGACGATCCAGGGACTGCTGAACACCTCCTCTCTGGCTTACCTTATTCAGAGATTTTGAGGAGATGTGGGTGAGAGATTTTTAGCCTTTGCAGTGTGCCTGGGGAGGGTTGTCCCCCATTTTGGGCCACAAGGGGACCCAGGGGCCCTGGCCCTGCAGGCCTGGAGGGTATAAAATGCTCAGATCTGCCTTTAATCTACTGACAGGATTTGTATAAGAATTCTACAAAATCTGGTAACTAAAGCTCTCCAGAGGTAGAGGATTTGCTGTGATCCTGGGTGGAATAAGCTAAGATGTTATTTCTTTCAAAACCTAATCTGGCGTAGATGTGGGTAAAACCCCCCTAAATCCACAGAAGCCCTATTTTAGGCTGAAAACATGCAAAAATATGTGTTTCAAAAGAACTGGACTCCAGGTATAGGATGGGTGCTTTTTCCTGAGCTGCAGAGACATGAAATGAATTTATTTTAATAAATGTGGGATCACTTCCTTGCACTGTGGCTATGGAGGGGATGTGGATGGGAGAGACCCCCAGGGCAGCTGTTTGGAGGAGGAGGGTCAATAAATCCCCTCCCAAAGCTGCTGCCCCTCTGTCCCATCTCTACTCCACCAACAGGACTCCTCATCCAGGTTTCCCTGGCTCTGGCTTCCCTGAGCTGTGTCCCTTTGGAAATGGGAAGCCAGAAAAATACAAGAATTAACCTTAATAACCTGCAGCTGCCCCCTGGCACAGGGCAGCATTTGCCGTGGGATCTTCCCTGAACATCTTGAGCCTTTGGATGCTTTGTCCTGCT
>NW_005054337.1:397287-403861 GCF_000277835.1 Geospiza fortis | reverse complement strand
TGCCAGGAGGGTGAGAGAGAGGAAAGGAGCAGCATGAAAGGAAAACAGTCAACAAATGCCAGCCCAAATTAGCAGCAGCAGTCTGGGAAGTGGGTCCATTGAGCAGTTTATCTGTGAGTCAGATCACAACGGGCCCAGCTCATTCCCACTGCTTTCCCCCAGGAGCCCATGAACACAAAAATAGTTCTGTAAATACAATTATTTGCTTCTTGGAAGTGCCTTTTTCTCCCCTGAAACAAACAGAAATAAAATTCCACAATGACTCTATAGGAAGAAAGCATGAAACTCAATTAGTTGCATTAATCTGCTTAGCCTTCTTTTTTTTTTTTTTTTAATGTGCATTCCTGAAGAATAAACCCATTTTTTCCCAGCTGGAGAGGGGCTGTCCTTGAGCAGAAGCCACAGCACACACAGCCTGTGCTGCTCCTTTGTCACTGTCCTGGTGTGACCCAGATTCACAGGGGATTTGTCACCACGCTGGGGAATGAGACCAAACACGGCCAGGCAATGCAGAGGCCAGTCCACATTTAGGGAGGTTTTGTAGCACTGGCCTCACCCTGGGCTTTTACTTGCCCTGGATGGGCTCAGATGGACCATGTGTAACTTACAGACTGATTTCTGCTGCTGGGGAAAATTGGGGCAGGTAAATACAACTGAGAAAAAAGCAGAAAAACAGTTTTCCCTCTAGGAAACAGGGCAAAGCTGTCTGAAAAAGCAGTGTCTTAGTAAATTCCCTAAGAGTCTGGAGCTCTTATTATTTTTATGACTCCTTTTATCCCTCTGGTAGGACAAGAAAAAGGGGAAATTCGACCAGAATTTGCATGTAGTTGCTTGCAAAAGGAATAATTTAATGGCCTAAATTTAATTCTGTTCCTACACCCAGATCAGCTGCTGGAGCCTGGGAAATCCCTCTGGTCAGTGTGTGTCTGGCAAGAGACATAAATCATCTCACATTTATCCTTCCAGGAACTGAAAATTCCTGGTATAAGCAAAAATTAATATACATATATTTATGAAACAGAAAGGAAAAAAAGAAAGGAAAAAAAAGATAAAGGAGACCTGCAAAATGAAAATTTTGAGGTCTGATTCATTCTGATGGAAAGGAGTTGTACAGTTCCAGGTTTTCAGCTCACTGAAGCCCCTGTTAATATTTTTTTCCTGTGCAGAATCTTGTTGTCACGTTTTGGGATAGGAAAAAAATGATGTTATGAGATTGGAAACAATTAATAATCTTTCTGCCCTTTCACTGTTAACGAGGCACAAAAAGATAACAAACCTGCGTTGTGCAAAACCCTCTGCTGTTCCGTACTCGAGGGTTTTTCCCCCATCTCCTCCCTTTCCCCCCATCACTAAGAGCCCCGTAAAAATGCAAAGCACTTCAGCAAGGCGGGGAGGAGGCGCTGCCCTCGAGATATCACAGCGCATTCGCGACTCGGGGCAAGGAGGAATTCGCGGCTCCCAAACTCCGCTAACGAGAGCAACCTTAATGCTAATCAATTAGGCACACCGAGTATTAATGATGTTCTTTAGCCTAATTAGATTAGCAGAACACGAGCACGGCCGCTCGGGTTTTCCCCCTGCAGCTCCCAGGGTGGAGCATCACCCATCTGGCTGCGGGATGCTCCGGAGGGAGGCGAATCCCCTGCGCCCACCCTGGGGACGGGCAGCAGAGCAGCCAGGGATTGTTTCTAGTTGTCCCCACGGTTTTTAAGTGTTTGAGGCTGGAGGCAGAGGTTTAGGAGCTCTAGGTCTGTCCTGGGCTGCTCCCAGTGCCCATGGAGCTGGAGCTGTCCCAGCGGAGCTCAGGGAGGAGCAGATGTTCTCCAGCTTCACAGCATCCTCCAGGAATCTAAAACCCATTCCCAGGAGCCACCTGGGAGCTGCTGGGATCTCCAGGATAGCAAAATAACAGAGCTATGGAAAAATGAGAGGAGCTTTATCTCCCAGAGAAGAGTGTCGTGAGATGTAGAGCAAGACAAGAAGCAGATAAGGCACCAGGAACACTCACAAATCCACTGACCTACAAAGTGTGAGATGCCTGAAAAACACTGATAAATTGGGCCTTCATCAGTTTTCCTCCTGGTTATCTGATTTATGCAGATGCAGGTAACACACTGCTGAGGGCCCAGCTCCCAGCACAGAGAAAATGAAAGACACTGCAGTGCCTTAATGAGGGAATATTCTTAGAGCAGATCCAACTGAAGTGTTAAAAGGATTGTACAAATGATCTTCTCAGATTGCTGGTGGGGAATTGGGAATTATCACATTTAAAAAGAGAAAATTGAAAAAAATGAGTTGAAAATAAGGTTTTAAGATATTGTTAAAGATGAACCACACCTCAGAAGGCCCCTGACTGGGTTTCTTTACCAGCTTGGGCTGTCTCTCAAGAGAAGCACAGGGAGCAGCAAATTTTTGAGAAGTTAAATGGACAACCCTCGATGTTTAAAAATCAAGAATCCATCCTTTTTTTGGTGCATCAAGCTCAACCCTACTCCTTACAGAGTAAAACAAAAGTGTCTACATCTCCCAAGAAAAATCCTCTGCCAATCCCCCCTTAGGAATGAAAGCATGCAGAGACAACAAGCACTTCACTTTTTCTATTAAAAATGCTTTCATTGCTACTCTTTAGGTGGTAAGTGTACAGTTGGAATTGGCACAGGTGCCCAGAGCAGCTGTGGCTGCCCCTGGATCCCTGGAAGTGCCCAAGGCCAGGCTGGATGGGGCTGGGAGGACCCTGGGACAGTGGAAGGTGTCCCTGCCCATGGCAGAGGGGTGGAATCAATGACCTTTGAGGTCCCTTCCAACCCAAACCATTCCATGGGTCCATGATTCCATGAACTACAGGGCAGACTTTACCTGCAATGCCACAGAGGCTTGGGTAGCTCAGGATTTTCTGTTCTTCCCCCTGCTGAGGTGCAAGGCTTCATCTGTGATTTCAGCGACTTTCAGAGCATCGCTCCACTTGGAACAGATTTTGTATTTTTAAAGCAGAAAGCCAGAATAGTAAGAGATCACATTTTTCACATTAGTTTGGAGCAGGGCACATTAGTATGTTGAACACTCATGTGTGGAGCTACAGTTTCTATAGTTACTCGTGCATCAGGGTTTCTCTGAACTACTGCAATATTCATTCTACAGCAGCTCTGCTCCCCCCTTACTAGAAGGAGAGGTTTGTAAGAGAATTTGTGGTGAGTCCTCCCTTTGTGTGCACTTTTAGGTTTCTCAGAGGAGTCTCTTAACTGACAGAGTGTTACTTGGTAATGAAGCAGGCGAGATGTAACACCTCGGAAAATTCGAATTTAATGTGAGATTCATTCTTCTGTGCCTCTCTAGGAAACTGGATGGTGGGTTCCTGGCTGGAGAAGACATGCAGCACCTCATTAGAAGGAGAAGAATGGTCTCATTTTCCTCTTCTAAAATTGCTGCTTGCAGGTCAATATCAAAACTTGAGGGAAGAGAAAGTTCTGGCATTTATTCTGTTCTAAAGAAAATTATTTGGCAAGAGAAAATGCCAGCCCATTCTGCTTCCTCAAATTCCCTGGAACTGTGTGAAGGAAACCCAGCTCTGCTCCCTGGCAGAGCCACAGCCACCCCTCACACCTCCTGGCCACCCTCACATCTGCTGGGTTGAGGTTGCCCTGGCTGGTAAAACACACACATTTCCCTTAACCTACCACTCCTCTTTTTTTCCTGTTTGATATTAAAGCAAGTTAGATAAATTATTAATTATGAGCCTGACCCAGAGACCACTGGGCTCAGTATAAGGTTTACCATGGAGTTCCACCTGGGCCGGAGCACCTGGACCAGAGCACCAAACCAAACATCCTTTTAACTTCAGGAGAATCCAGGCAGGCTTGTCTCAGAGTGAGGTGAAAGGATCAGGCTAATAGCAACCCCAATTATAACAACTGAAGAAAGAAAATCAAAATATAAAAATTTCCTTTTTATATGAATGACAGGTCAGAGCCCTCCATCCCTGCTTGGGAAGGGAATGCTTGAAACATGAATTTACCAGCTTTTTGTAGCAATTATACAGCGGCTCAGTTTGAACCCTCACCTGTTGCACAGCTTTCTGCTTACAAATTGTATATTTCCCCTGGAATAATGTATGACTAGATACTAAAATTTTACTTTTGGACCTTATTTGGATCTCATAAAAGGTATTTGTGGTTTTGCTGCTGCAAAGCCAGAATGCAGTTCACGGACTGGGTTTCTGTCGTATACAAAAAGAACTCGCTGCCAGCAGCCCAGGGAGGTGCTGGCCATGGCACCGAGCTCCATTGCCATCTAGTGGCACCTTCCCAGCCCACCTGGCCCTGCACAAATCCCTGACCCACGGCCACCAGCAAGGGCTGGCCCTTGGAAAAAGAGGGTTCATCCTTTTGCTGAAATCACACCATGCCAATCACCTTCTGTTTGGTTGGTGTTTATTTTCCCTTCCTGTGCTATATGAAGCTAAGTATGGAAAGTGAATTGTCGGTGTTTGCTCCCATTCCTGTCTCTGGCACGAAGGCAGGAGAGCTGCAGGGATGGGGCAGGGAAGCCAAAGGATGCAGCTGCTGGGACAGGGAGGAATATGAGGCTGTTGCACATCCAGGCGTAGGAGAGAGCCGGGGGTAGCTGTGCTATATGAAGCTAAGTATGGAAAGTGAATTGTCGGTGTTTGCTCCCATTCCTGTCTCTGGCACGAAGGCAGGAGAGCTGCAGGGATGGGGCAGGGAAGCCAAAGGATGCAGCTGCTGGGACAGGGAGGAATATGAGGCTGTCCTGCACATCCAGGCGTAGGAGAGACCGAGGGTAGGGAGCTCTGCACAACCATCTGTGTGTCACTCAAAGCTTTTATTTACTGGCAGTTTTAAAACCTCCAGGAAGCTTCCAAACAAACTCCTCAGCAGAGAGAAACGGCTCATTGACTGCCTGGGATGCTGCCACAATAAATGCCATGCAGTTCCTGCTGCCTGCCCTGCCCCAGGCGCTCATTTGTGTCACTTCCCCGCAGCTCTGCTCAGCACCGACCCGGTTTGTTTGCAGTCCCCAAGGGCGTGAATGGCCCTGAGCAAACAACAGGTGACACTCAGCTGCTGATCTTCACTTACCAGGGCAGGGCAGACACCCCATGGCTTCAACAGGGCTGCTCTGTGGATGAAGAAGGGAAATGATTTTTCTTCCCTCTTGGCTTTTGTGTTGCTGAAATGGCTCCCGAGGTATTAAAAGTCTTTTTCCCAGCCCCAGCACTGAAGAAGAAGTCAAGATTCCTCAGCTCTGCTTTTCAAGGTTGTTTATTTTTTATCTATTACATTCTTTCTCTGACCTGCTGAGGTCTGTCCAGCAGGTCAGTTCGTGGCACACTGACCGCCCTTGGGGTGGTGTTAGCTTTTTATACTAAGAACTACGTGTGCTTTATTTACAGTAATTTTCCAATACCTATCACCTATGTTAGACAGTCTAAACCAATCCAAAAGTGTCACCATCACAGCAGAAGATGGAGGACAAGAAGAAGGAGGACAGGACACACCCAGATCCCTTGACCTTGCCTCTTGAACCCCCATTCTACAACCCCAAAATTCTACTTTTTCACCCTGTGACAAATTAACTATCATTCTGCTCAAACTCTTGTGGCTTGTAAATCCTCACACAAAGTTGGTAATTGTGTCCATGGGCTAAAATCAAAGGCACAGGTGTCTTTGTCTCCGTGCCAAGGTCTCTGAGCCCCTTACCAGGGTCTCAAGTCATCCAGGGCAGTCAGAGGAATGTCCTGGGTTCCAACACTTCCCCAGCAGACACAAACCTCTTTTTGCCTTCAAAAGCAGCAATCCTCTGTCTCAGGAGGAGAGGGTAATCCAGCAGGAGACAGTAACTCACAGGGCCTCGATGCTACCTGTAGCCCCACATTTCCCTTCACAGAGAAAAGCAAGGCACAAATCTTCCCAAGAATATCTCTGGGTTTCACATTCTCTGAACCTCAGAGAAAGGAAAAACAATTCTTGTCATTTGCTGTGCCCGTGTTTGTGCAAAAGTAGAATGCAATATGGAGATTGTTTACCCAGAGTGATGGGGTTTTGTTTCCTTGGCCTGTGTGTGTGTGTTGGGACTCTTGGGGGACAGTCACGAGATTCTGTGAGTTGGGTGCAGGGCTGAGTGCTTGGCAGATTCGCTTCAGATATAATGTAATATAGTACAGAATAATATAGTATAATAAAGTAATTAATTAGCCTTCTGATAAGATGGAGTCAGATGCATCGTTCTCTCTCCCCTCATCAGGGGCTCCCTGTGAATTCCACAGTCACCTGGTGCCTGAAGCTCCTGTAGCCATGAGAAGCTTTATTAATGCTACAAATGAAACACAAACCTGAGTTCCAACCTTCCTCCTCAGAGATGCCACGATGGCCTTGCAGCAAATGGTACCATGGATATACCCCTGCCAAGAACTGCAGCTGGGAAAGGGTGACAAGTGATGAAAAACACACACACAAGTACCTGTGAAAGAGTGGTTATATTTCTATGCTTTTATAGCAATATAATACTTCATATACTATTGGAAAACATACTTCCAAATATTTTAAATTACCTGTAC
>NW_005054337.1:371258-397248 GCF_000277835.1 Geospiza fortis | reverse complement strand
ACTAAAATCCTGGAATTCCCAGTCCCACAGCAACATAATAAATGCCCAGAATCCCAGGAGCTTTTGTTTAGCTCTGGAAACAACACACTCAGATAAAGCTCATTTTTATAAACACTAAAATTGCATTGCAATATCCATGAATATATATATATATATTTATATATATATATATGTGAAGAAAAACTTCTAACTTTCATAAATACATCATACATAAAATAAGCTCCCAAAATACATTCATGCATTTCCCTATCTAAGATCCCTGCTTGTACCCAAGGTGTCTAAGCTGGGAAGGGCAAGGCCTGGAGACAGGCTCGTGCTTGCAGGTGGCTCCAAACCCAGGTGAAGGTGCTGGGGCAGTGTTGGGGTTAAATCCTGCATCAGGGGGTCTAATCCTGCCTCCCTAGAAAAACAGGGCTCTCCTGCACACTGTGCCCCATCAAAGCTGCACCAGCTGCCCTTCCACAAGCAGCCAAAAGCCATCATCCATCTCACCCTTATCAGTTTTAGTTTTTCCAGCAGTTACTAGAGATAGAAACAGAATCATTGAATGGTTTAGGTTAAAAATCATTTTGTTTCAATCCCCTGCTGTGGGCAGAGACATCTTCAGCTAGACAGGTTTGCTCAATACCCCACTCAAGCTGGCATTGAGCACTTCCAGGGATGGGGCAGGGGGTGCACAGTGTGTCCCAGCACTCATCAGGGGCTGGCAAACAAGGGCTTTGGAAGCAGAGAGCTCACCCTGTGGCTTTGGTGGAAGGGGATCTGTGAATGGAAGAAGCTGCTTTCCTCCACTGACCTGAATATCAACTCCACTCCCAGCAGCACCATCCCTGTCTGCAACAGGAACACTGAGAGTCAGTCCTTTGCTAATGAAGGAAGCAAATGCCCATCCTGTGTCCATCTGTAGAAGCATAAATACACAGAATATACAAAAACATCTACAAAGCAATTCTGAGTGGGAGCTGGCAGGAAGGAAGTGCAGTTGTGCAGCTCAGGGCTGCAGGAGCTGTCCTGTGACCACGGTGACACCAGGCAGGATTCCAGGGGCTCCCTGTGCCCCCCTGGGCATGCACCTGCACCCCGTGGCTGTGCAAACACTGCACACCAAGCACCAGCCTGGCCTGATCTGCACTCAGAGGGGAGCCAGACTCACACACGCCCCAGTTCCACTTCTGCCCCTCAGAAAGGTCCTGATCCACACTGCAAGAGCACATTCAAAGGTCATTTTGGGAACGCTGCCCTCTCTCCTTGCAAGAGGTACAAGCCAGCATCCCCCTTCCACAAGGCAGACCCATCCCTCAGGCTACTGGTCTAGAGACAAACTAAACTCACTCCAACCTTTCTGTTTACCCAAACCCACTGTCTTTACAGAACAACCCAAGATAAACATTGCATAGATCTGTATCTCACGTCTTCCCACGCCCAGCAAACAGCAAGAAGTTCAAGTTTTGCACAGTACATTACAAAAGGCATCACTTTTAAACAACACAAATAAAAAAAACCGAAGTGTCTCCACGGTGTAAACCCTGCAATGAGTGAGGCAGTGAGTGTACAGTGCTTGGCAGCTCTGGGAATGGCTGCCTGTAGTGTACTGATGGATTTGCTAATCAAATCTCCTCTCCCAGTAATAGGAACTTGCATAATGAGAGAAGCTGCTCCTGAACAGAGTGATTCTGTGTGCCATGGGAAGGAGGAGGACACTGCCAGGGCTGTCTGCTTTGCATGCAACAGTTCAAGGGCCAGCTGACCCCTTTGCAGTGCAGACTGCAGAACAGCAGTGCTCCTCTCCAGCTTGGAAGTCCCAAGAGCAGTTTTGCTACAGTTGGCTTTACAATTGAGATATTCAATACAGTTGGCCCAGATCCTCTGGTGGTTGAAACCCCACATGCTCCATTGGAGTTACCAGTGATTACTTCCACAAGTGGAGAACGTGGTCCTGGCTTGTCACAGACACAGAATAAAGCTACAGTAGCCCTTTCTTTAAATAAAATTAAATAACTGCACGTGGCACCAGCGCACAACTTTAAATGTGCTTCTGCTGTTAAGAAAATAGCAAAGCACACCAGTGGTTACTTAAATTATTTATCTTCAACTAAAAAAAGAATAAAAATTTAAAATATTACTGTTGATTTAAAAACCCCTTGGGAAACTGCATAATGTCTTCTCGTGGTATTTCTCAGTTTGAAAGAGTCACTTGCATGTGGACAGCACTACATATCCTCTTCAGCTGGCAGTGAAGGCTTGTGCTCCTGGAGGTCACTGCTGCCATTTTCAGATGCATCCAAGCTGCCAGGAGGTGACTCTGGAGGTGGAGGTTTGTACAGTAAACAGGCCACTATAAAGAAGGTTGTCCCGAGGACCTGCAGCCATGGAGACACCCCGTTACCCTCTGCTCTCCCCCAAAACCAGGGCCCACCCCACATCTGCAATGAGCTTTGCTGACCAAGCTTTGGGGAGATGATGTTGGCCAGCCTGGGAAGCAGAGCAGCACTCAGAAGCAGAGGGGGTAAAAATCTGAATTTAGCCATCCCCATAGCAATGGGAATTTGGAAAAGTTCAGCCCCACACAGACACCTGGAGCACAGTGCTGCATGAGCCAACACTGCCTCAGCCTTTTGCTGGAAGGCTTTTGAAAACCCCTTTATCACAGCAGCTGCTAAACATTACTATCTAGGGCAAGTGCTTGTTTGGGAGCAGTTAAAATGATGGTTTTCTGCTAATAAATAAAGCCCACAGCTCTAAGTTCTCTTATTTTCTAGCAGTGACTGGGGAATGGTTATTTACAGCCTGCCCACAATGCCATCCCTCACTCTCACTAATACACTGCACTTGGATATTTTACTCCATTTCTAGCAAAAATCACTTTGTTTGCTGTTGGAAGGAGGTATTTCATATGGTGCAATAGAAGCTGTAATCCTAGAAAATAATGGGAATTTAACAGAATGATGGTGTCTGGAGCACCATTACCTGATGAGAAGTTAACAGGGCTTTTGCCTTCCCTGAGAAATTTCTTGTGTGAAAATTTAATTTTGTCTGGGAGTGGGCCAGATCAGGGCAACCCAATTTTGTAAAATTCTTTCCTAGAGCAAAACATTATGTCCTAAAAACCTGTCTGCTTCACCAGGGAGTGGAGATAAGCAGCAGCATCACCTTGTAGACCAGTCCAGCGACGAGGGTGTAGCGGCTCATGGCTGAGTTCTGGTAAACGTAGCAGGAGCCCTGCTCCCCACACTGGTCCTGCCACAGCAGGCAGGATTTATCAATCATGGAGCCAAAGGCAATGGGGCCAGGGATGCCTCCTGTGGGCAGAGAGAGAGGGCATCTTCAGTTTGGGCAGCACCTTGCAGAAAAGCACCAAGCTCTGCTGATACCATGATTAAAAGAGCTCATCCGGCAACATCCAGAGCCACCAGGGATCAAAAATATGCTGGATTTCAAGATCTGAGAGTCCAGCAGGTCTTTTGGCTGTCCTGACCTACAAGTTGCATAAGAGCCAAAAGACACTCAGGAGCTTCAACACCTCTGCTTCCTTTCCTTAAAATTAGGGCACATTGGCAGGACATTGAACCTCTGTCACCTGTGATGTGTTACAGAACCCTCTATTCAGTTTGTAAATCACATGCAAAGGGAATTAGGTTGTCCTGAAGACAGCAAAAGAAACAAAGCATCCTCCTTTTCAGCAGTGTGTGTCCTAATCCCTTCTTCTCTAACCCAGTGTGTTTTATTCCTGGGTGACAGCTTGGCACACACCTCCCAGAACCACCAGACCTTTTTGGTGTGCAAATTCCCTCTGCTCCATACCTAAGGTTCGTACCACAATCCACTGGATCCCGAGTGCAAAGGACCTTTGTCTGTCAGAGACACACCTGGGGAGAAAAAGGGGTTTGCTTAAAAATGCTGCCAGGCTGCATCACCTCCCTGCTTCACAACTCCAGGTCCTCGAGTCCAGCACACCTGGGACCTCCAGCTCACCTGGGACCTCCATCCCTGTGGAGATTTAGGATCACCCCAGTGCAGTGTCCCTCCACCCCTGCTGTCAATGTGTGTATCCCATGTCAGAGGACAAAGTTCCCAATGCTGAAATTTCCTTTCCCAGCTAGACTGGGACAGGAATTAGCCCTGATATCTCCAGGCTGCCACCAACTCAGTGGTTCCCATCACACCTTTCCCATGCTTGATCCAGCGGGATAAAGCAGAGAGGAGGACGTTGAGGATTCCTGCAGTGCTGGCAGAGGACAGGGCCATCCCTGCTTACCTCAGAGTGGCAGTCCAGGAAGGTGCAGAGGATGACCACAAATATGAAGCACAGGAGCAAGGGCTTTTTGGCACAGGAGGAGGTGCATTTCCCTGCCTCTGCTCTGCCAGAGCCAGGCAGGAGGGCTTTGTCAACACAGCTGCACTCTTGGTAGACCTGGGAAAGAAAGGCTGGTGGGGGCTCTGCTGAGGAGAGTGTGGCGACAGTCAAAGCTTTAAAAATAAGAATTTCAGGGAGGGCAGAAAGCAGCTGGTTAGACTCCCAGAATGAAGTAGAAATGAAGCTGCATTTTTGACACACGTCTGTTTCCAAACAGGAAAATCAAGCAAGGGAAATTAACCCTGCCAGGCAGCTGAGTATCACCTCTACCCTCTCTAAGCCTTTGCCTGACTCCATGAGCAACATGCTGGAAGGATGAGGAGGTGCATCATGTTCATTCGAGACCCAAAAGGAGCACTAGGACAGAAATCAGGGGCTTACCAAGCTCCCTGCCTGCCTGGGTGATTTTCCATGGATTTCAGCACAGTTTGACCCAGAATGAGGCAAGGATGATTGGACACAACGAGAGAAGCAAAGCAGGGTGACCTCAGAGTACCTCCTGCCTCCATCTCACGTGGTACCTGAGAGCATCCACCCTGCCCTGCCTGATTTTACACTGATTTGCAGCAAAGCTCAAACCCTTTTGAGCCAGCCAAATCACTCCAGAGATGTGCCACCACCCTGCTCATGCACAGTGCTTCCAGACCTACCTTCTTGCCATTCCTGAGGTTCACAGACACACTTTTGCAGCCAGCGTGGCAGGGGGAGTAGTACATGATGCCATCAGCGCCACAGACAGGGCTGTAGGTGCCCTGCAAGCAGCCACACTGGGCATTGCAGGCTGCTGTCAGGTTGAGGTGCCCACCTGGCAAAGCACTGAGGGAAACACAGCAGCAGTCAGTGAGCAGCACTTCACAGGAGGAAATGGGGAGAGGAAGGGACAGTGGGAGTTGTGATGGATCCCCAGGTTTGGAAAGGCTTTCATCCCACCAAATTTTAACCATGTCCTGGAGCTGTCTCTCCCACAGCCACCAAGGGAGTTGAAGTGACCAGCTCTTAGGGTGACACTTCCATTCAGAGAGGAGATTCCCACTTTTGGTCCAGCTTATCCCACTGGATAGAGATGGGGGCTGCTGCAAAGGCAGCTGAAGGGTGGAGTGGGAGTATCTCCCACTCTGGTGCTGCTGATCATCCCTCCCTCACCAACTAGGGAGCCTCTTCCATAAACTCCACCTCACTGCAAAACTCAGGACATCTATTTTCTGTGTCTCACACAGAAAATCTATTTTCTGTCTCACACTCTGGTGACCAGACACCAACTTCCACCCCCAACACACCCACACATAACTGCCACCAGCACTGTGTGCTTGAGTTACCCTGTTCTGAGCAGAGCCCCTCAGGACAGACAGACAGACAGACAGACAGACAGGGTGGTTGTTGTTACCTTCCATCATACATCTGGGTTACTCCTGCCATGGGCATGTTAGGGCAGTGGATAAAAAAAATGAAGATGGCCAGCAGACTCGACACTGTGCAAAACAAACACAACTTGATGATTCCTGAGCAGCGCAGTTTAAATTTATTCACGAGGAATCCTCCCAGGAATGTGCCTCCCCCTCCGGCTGGCACCACCAGATAACCTGAAAAAGAAGAGGAAAAAACCCTCAAGTGAGTTTGGAAATGTCAGCGAGGAGTTTTCAGGTTTGAATACATTAATTGCAGTGTGTTTTGCATATAAATGACTCCTTGCTTTCTGTGTGGCTTCTTGGTGGGAGTTAGTGGATGTTGCTGTAGTGGGTGGTCCTGTGTAACAGCTCAGGTAATTTGGCATGAGCCTGTTAAGGCAGCTTCTCCTACCCAGAGATGTTAAAACTGGCTCTTTGAGGAGTGCTCATGCTTGTTGGACACCACTCCTTGGTCTATGTTACAGCACTTAGGTGAGGATCTCTGTTTTTGGATGCTGACAAAATATCCCCCACCAGCTCTGACATCCCTCCTCAGAGGAAATGTTTAGCCAATGTTTCCTGGTGATGCACTAGGAGGAATTACAATTATTTTGCCTTCCTCTAGAGGGTAACAGATGGCTACAGAAGTGACACATTTCCTCCTGATGTCAGTAGATGCAGCTCTGGAAATGCACTGGGTGTAGGTGTGCTGATAGGAAATGATCCCATCCAACAGCTGAGGGGGATAACCAGTCCATAATTAAACTGCAAAGCATCTGTCTCCATTCTAAGCGAGCTAAAAGTGCTCTTCTATTTGTTGGCAAAATGGGAAAACATTGCAAAAACATGTTTTCCTTACCAAAAAAGGTGGCAGCTTCAGAGGCACTTAAACTAAACTGAGACTCCAGGAATTTGGGTCCAAAGGTGGACATCCCAGCAATCAAGGTTGCTTCAGTTGCTCCTGCCAAGCAGAGGAAGATGAAGGTGGGGTTCTTCAGAAGTAGCAGCACTGACCTGGGAAGGACAAATATATCGGAATTGAATCACTGATTTCAGGCACATTTTGATTTCAGGTCTTCCAAGTCACAAGGATTACATACAGCATCCCATCATCCTGCAACTCTTTGAGGAATTTTCCAACATGTGGGGTCAGGCTGAGTACTTTGTCTGTTTCAATGGGGCAATACTGAGAGGACATAACTCCTCACCAAATCTCCATCATTTCAAGGTTTTATTAGTGCCTGCTGCAGATATCTTGGGACTCCTGACTCAACCAAGAGCAAATTTGTGCTACATCCTCACATACACACGTTACTTGTTCACCCACACTCTCAGAACAATAACAACCTCTGATAACCAGAGATGTTTTGTAACTCAGGGGAAATACCAAGCAAGCCTTTCTATATGGAGGAAACACCTCCAAGACACCTGAAAAACAGAAAGCAATCTTTCTGCCACAATCTAAGCCCAGTTTTACTTGAAGCTTAACGTATAAATTGAGTAACTCCATTTTACTTTGACCCACTGGGATTTAGGAGAGAGCCACAGATATGCCTGAGAAATTGCCATGTGTCATTTACATGCAGATCCAGCAACAATTCCATCCCTGAGATGCAGAAAGGCCCTCAGGCACAGGGAATGGTCTCAATTATCTCTCACTATCTCGGATATTGGACTAAGAGGACCGACATTGCTTCTCAGGGGATGTTTTGTAAGCAGCTTCAAATTCTGCCCCATGACTTCCCCCTAGCCAAGCCCAGGCCATGGGTTATCCCATTTCTGGGATGGGCACAAATCCTGCAAGAGTGATGCCATGGGATGCTCACAGAGCAGAAAGGCACAGTCACCACCTCCTGCTCTGGTGGAAATGTGAGATCAGAGAAAACCTGCCTTGGTACGAGTAAGGGAGAGACGTGCCGAGGCTCAGAGTCAGATTTATGCAACTTTACTCACATGGAGAATTTCATTACATCAAAAGAACAAAGAAGCTGAAAGACAGAAATGCCACACATTCCTACACTTTGATTACAGGGGGCTTTACACTGCCTAGCTCTTGGGATTAGTTTAATGTACTATTTTATTTTCCAGATTTTTTTTGGCTGTGCTTAATTTAGAAGCATAAAGCTTAATATTTGAGTGAGAAAATGCTTGTAGATCTTGTGGCTGAGGCAGAAAACAGACAGTGCCTTCACCTTTTTACAGAGAAGAGTTGCTCCCTGGCACTAGTGTGACTTTATACCCTCTGCCCAAAAGTTACAGGCTGGACTTGCAAGTAGGAATATGCAAAAGAACTCCTTTCAGCACTAAGAATAAGGATTCACTCAATTTAATCTGTCTGAAGACAGAAGATGCAGTTTTGAGGAGCTATGGCACACAAAACCTTACCAAAGACAGCACAAACTTTTTTATTACATCAGTAGGACTTTAAACAAACCCAGAAATCACCTAATTCTTGAATAGCCTTGGCAGTGCTCAGTTCTTGCAGCCAAAGGGATTTCAGGAGGCCCAGCACTGCAGAGAAGAATCCCACCAGCTAAAAAAGCTGCGCCTCCAAGGCTTTACTGATATGGGCACATATCAGTCTCTTTCTCACATATCAGAACTCTTTTTCACATAATGGCTCTCTGAGTAGGTTGGGACCACCTGCATGATCAGAGCCTGCTCCTCTGAGCATGGCATGCTCAGAACACCCCAGATAAATGGATATTATCCAATTTTACAGCATGTGAATAGGGGCTTTTCCAGCAAAAAATGACACCCACTGTCACCAGCACCAAGGGAACAGAGGGCACCGCGTGCAACCCCACAGGAACATAAACCAACCTCCCTTTGTTCCATTTCATGGCTTTTCTAAGTCCCACCCTGCACCTAATCCAGGAGTGATCAGTGAAATACTGTTAATACAGAAGTGTCTCCAGGGCAGAGGATTAGGCTGCATGGGCTGCATTCCTGTAAGCTCTCGGGCAGCACTGTGAATGCAGCAACTCATGAACCTCCCTCAGAAAGGACCTGATGGCATGGAACAGTATTTTATTTCATCAGTATTTCTGCTTATCTTTGTGAGACTGTTACTGCCTGTACTGTGAGAAAATGTGTGGCACACAGTCTCTGACCAAGACAAAAGGAACAGGGAGTGTCCTTTGGCCTCACCCTCCAGCCTGGTCCACGTGTCCCCAAGAGCTGCCTGCACAGATGGGATCTCCTCTTTAATGCAAGTTTCCAGAGCAGAAAGCCTTGAAGGCACTTCCCTTTCATTAATCAAAACCAGGGACCACAAAAGTCTGTTGGGTTCCTGCCTTCAAAGCACACTGAGGTCTGGACTGGTCTGAATTGCCTGATACAAATTCCCACCTTTTGGGATTTATTATTCAGAAACAAGGTGTGAAAGATGCTCCTGGAGGAGGATTGTCTCTGTTCCTGCTGTCAGACAGCAGAAACAGTGGGAGCTTTGTTCCAGACAAGCAAGAAAAGCATCAAGCACTGACTTTCATCCCTCTCTGCTGCCCTGTTTGTGTTAGTTTTAGTCACAGACTTATCGTTATTTAAATGCAGGTTTTGAATTCAATTTCCGTGAGCAGAACAAGCCGTGACCTCGGAAAATGGCACCCAGTCAAGAATGCCATTTAATAACAGCACTGAAGTCTGTTCAGTGTAATATTCTTCATACAACTGCCTTAACCCCTGGTAAACTTCCTACAAAGTCTCCAAGCATTTCAGATGGGTGTGAGTCGTTGTGTTGACACAACACAGCTCGACTGGTGCTGAAAATTCCTGTTCTGAGCACCTGTTCTGCTTCCATCCTCCACTGCCAGCACAACAAAGACCACAGCTAATGCTCAGAAATGATTGTTGGCAGCAGCCTGGGGTTTAGCAACATCTTTGCAGGGAGCAGCCATCACACATGGATAAAATCTACTCCCTAAAAACGATCCTGGGAGAAATAATATAAAAAAAAAAAGAAGATCTCAACAGTGACAGATCCCCTTATTGACTGCAAGCTCCAAAAGGAATCAATATCCAGGTATGTGGTATGTCTGCAACATCCAGAGCCTCCATGTCAGCTAACCCCCTGCAATACATAAAGCAGCACCTCTCCCCCTGCCCTCCATTTCAGTACAACTCAACACAACAACAACAACAAAATCATAAAATATTTCAAAAATCCATAACAAAAATACATGGTTAAAAGATCACATTTTATTTTGGCTCCTGCTTTGTTCCCATCACAGAGCCAAGCAGCAGCTCAAGATTAAGCAAGTTGCTGTGTCACTGCCTTGCTGGAGAGATAAGAAGTAGTAATATATAAAAGGTGGCTGGAAGATGTGAAGGCAAAAGAAAAAAAAGGAAACCAAGAATAAAAGAGAAAAGGAACTGAAAGTTACAGTGTGGTATATTTTGTTCCCCGGCTTTGGAATGGAGCTGTGAGAATCACAGGGCCTGTTTCATCTCGTTTCTCATTAAAAAGGACAAAACAGGGATCTAACCCAAGTAAAAATAGAGGAAAGGAATAAAGCCCTGAGGGGCTGGGGAGGAGGAGCTGTTGGAAACATGGGCCAGGTGAGGCCAGGCAGAAACAGACAGGCAGAAATGATGCTGCTGGGGAGAGGGAGCTGGCAATGCCTGGGCATCTCCCATCACCTGAAGCTGGGCATCAAGCCACTCCCAGTGAAACTCAGTGTGTGGCACAGCACTGCAGGTGGACACGAGCTTCTGAAAACCCAGATGGGACTGGCCACTTGTCCCCTGCTCCCCCATGGGATCCCCAGCACCAGCTCTAGCTCAGCCTCTTTGCCAAGAGCTCCCAGACCTTGACAGGACCAGGCTCTTTGACACCTCCTCTGCAAGAAAGTGTCATTGCCCGAAGAAGGGCAACACCTTTGAGCTGGCAGGGCTGAAGGAAGCTCATTACTCTCTCTCCCCTTTGCAGGGCTCCCTAACCTCTGTGTGGGGTGCTTTTCTCACCGAGGCAGATCTTTCACTGTTTTCCCAAAGTCTGGATCCAACGCTTTTTTGTGGCTGCCATCCTTCAGCTGATGAGCCTCTGACACCCTCATGACGATGTAGCGCTGGGACCCTACATGAAAAATGAGAGGAAAAGGAACAAGGAGTGTGTCAGACACAGATGCCACTGAAGCTTTCGATTTGCAGGGGGAAAACAACACATTGTGGCATCCTCCCTCCACCAACAGCTGCAAGGGACAAGCAGTAATGAGAGGCAAAGGGACCAGGAGTGTGTCAGACACAGGGTATGGTTGCCACTGAAGCCGTGGATTTGCAGGGGGAAAACGCAACGTGACATCCTCCCTCCAGCAACAGCTGCAAGGGACAAGCAGTAACAGAAGCAGATGGGGTGAAATCCATTGAGGAATTCCAATTTAAACACAGGGAGCTGTTCCTTTGCTCCCACGTCCCCAGCCAGACACGTGCAGGAGGATGGATGGAAGCCCCAGGGCGAGCAGAGCACTGTGCAGTCCTAGCCCCAAACCCCAAGCCCAGGAGGATCCCCTGTACCTGGGAGGCGCTGGGGGTAGCCCAGGATGGGGATGGAGATGAGCAGAGAGGCAGCTCCAGCCCCCAGGAAGCCAATCCACCAGGCCCCCACCCACAGCGTGTTCTCAGGGGCCATGTCGGTCCTGCAGGAAGAGAAGCCAAAGGGACAAAGGAACAGAGGTGATGGTTGGGGACAGAGCAGGGCAGCCCCGTGGGCCTCTCCCTGAGGCTGGCAAGGGCCAAGGGGTCACGGGGGTGACAGCAAAGGACACTGAGTGATCTGATGGGGATGCCATGTCCTCCATGCCTCCAGCCTCAGCGCAGCACAACATGAGCCCAGGAAATCACACCATTCTCATCATTCACCTCACTGCTTTTCAGCTGTGCTTTCAGGGTTGCCAAGATCCTTGCTCCACCCCAAAAACACCCTTTGCAAAAAAAAAAATGGTGGAAATAACTCATTTCTTCCCCTAGAAACCCATTCCCCCTCTTTAATCCATTCATCTGGCCTAGTAAATGGTGTCCCTGCCTAAGGCAGAGGGGCTGGAACTACACGATCATTAAGGTCCCTTCCAACCCAAAGCATTCTGTGATTCTGTGATCTACCAAAGAGCCTGGAAGGAAAGAAGAATAAACCACAAATATTACAAAGCAAAGATGGACTAAGCATCCTGGTGGGATGACTGGGAGGGTGAGCAGCACTGCTGGGAGCACAACCTCATCAGGGAACTCATTCAAAAAATTCACCTGCTGCTCGCAGCCTCATTAGCACAGGCAGTGCAGCATGAGGAAGGATTTAAGCTGACAGGTTTGTCAGCAATTTCCCCTCAGCAGCAGCACTAATGCAAACCACCCTTCCAGCCTCCCTGCCTGCAGACACACCACCCAACACCCCAGGCACACTTCCACCCAGCCACCAGCTCATTGCTCCAGATCATTGGTATTATTTTTTTCTACCCCAAATGAAACACAGAGCAGAAAGGGAAAGGAACAAGATTTTTTTTTAACGACTTACTCTCTGCCAATTTCAGTATAAATATTTAGAAACATTCCTCCTACCAGATAACCCGCTGCAGGCCCAAGGATTGCAGCAGTGTAGAAAACAGCTGAAAGGGAAAACAAGTCGTGTTAGACAACGTCAGCCAGGGATCCCAGTGTGATTCCCTCCTGGATGCAGGATGCTCAGCCTCTGGCTGCCTCACACCCTTCCCACTAAACCACCAAGACACAAATCCATATCGTTCCCACAAGTTTTCCTCTCATGCTTCTGCTCCAGAGAAGCTTTTGCATCCAACCTGGGAAGTTTTATTGGGCAGGCAAAATTGGTTCAGAATTAAACCATATTTAGCAGGGATGCTATAGATCCCATTGCCACATCCCGACTGCAATGAGCAACAGGATTCTCTCCCCACTGACAACACGGAATGTCTACACTAAACACAGCACTTATTTCAGTTTGCTGTTTAAACCATGACACGTGGAAAGATCAACTTGCTGATGATCTCATGATCTCCTTCCCACACTACAGAGCCTTCTGATACAGCATGGGCAGACTGACACATTTTGAAATTGCTCAAAGATCACCCTTTTGGCACTTTCACCAACAGGACTGTGAGTGTCTGGCAGCTGCTGAGCGACCAGCGACGCAGAGGAGTGAGCTGAGCCTCTTCTCTTGGCTGTGCTTTGCACCAGCAGTAGCTGAGCAGCCCAGTGACCATCCCTGCTGTGCTGAGGCCCGAAGGGATGATGATCTAAAGATTTACATCAGATATAAATGATGGTGATAAAACACTGGCACAGGCTGCCCAAACAGGTGGTGGATATTCCATCCCTTGACACATTCAAGGTCAGATTAGACGTGTCTCTGAGCTATCTGATTGAGTTGAAGGCGTCCCTTCTCATTGGACTAGATGACCTTTAAAGGTCCTTTTGCCCAAATCATGCTGTGATTCTATGCCCCCTTGCATGGATATGGGGTATGGCCGCATGGCTGACTGCCAGTGATGCTAATGCCACATGGCTGGCCCCATGCCAGGAGCAGGAGGCACTGCCCACCAACAGGGCACGAGCTGTGGGAGGAAAAACACCCAACTGAGCTCACAGTTGTCCTCCTGGTAAATAATCAAAACAGCTGCCACATCCCTCTGAGTTCCACCCTCAACAGGAACAAAAGGCTGAGCAGTGTTGGGAGAGGTGCTCCCAGTGTGGGTTGGGAGATGATTCTCGGGGTCTCTAGCTGCTCAGAGTGACCCCGAGATAAGTTAGAAATTCTCTTTTCCCAGCCCGGAGGTCGAAGAAGAAGTCAGAACTCTTCATTTCTCAGTCTCAAGGTTGTTTATTGTATCTTATCTATAAAATTCTTTCTCCTGGCCTGCCAAGGTCTGCTCAGCAAGACAGTCAGAGGCACTCTGCCTGCTCCCGGGGTGGTGTTATCTTTTTATACTAAAAACTACGTGTACAATATTTACAATTACTTTCCAATACCTATCACCTATGTTAGATAGTGAGCTTGGTAATTGTTTTTTCCAAGGGCTAAATCAAAGGCACAGGGGTCTTGGGCTCTGTGCCAAGGTCTCCAAGCCCCATGACAGGGTCTTGAGCCCTCCAGGGCAGCCAGAGGAATTTGCTGGGTTCCCACAATGATGAAGGACCATGACCTCTCCCTCCCACCACCCTGCTGCTAAAGGGCTGGAGCTGCCCTTCTGTCACAGGCATCTTTTATGAAAACTCCTTTCCTTAGGATTTTTCCTCCTGAGAAGCTGAGAGGCCTCAGGAACAAAATGTAAACAATGGTTATCTGCTGCTGTGGAATGCAACAGGTGCATCTGTGATTGGCCCATGTTGGTTGTTTCTAATTAATGGCCAGTCACAGCCCAGCTGGCTCGGACAGAGTCCGAGCCACAAGCCTTTGTTATCATTCTTTCTTTTTCTATTCTTAGCCAGCCTTCTGATGAAATCCTTTCTTCTATTCTTTTAGTATAGTTTTAATACAATATATATCATAAAATAATAAATCAAGCCTTCTGAAACATGGAGTCAGATCCTCGTCTCTTCCCTCATCCTATGACCCCTGTGAACACGGTCACACCCTTCAGCCCCACTCACCAATGTACACAGGGGAGTAGTTGGTCTTGACGTTTTCATCCAAGTAGGTGACGCCAAGCGTGTAGAGCGGCGTGGCTCCCATGCCGTGCAGGAACTGCCCCAGCATGAAGACAAACCTGTAGCCAGAGAGGCTGGAGGCGGCCTGGGAGCAGGGCAGGCTCTGGTCCCCCCCACAGACGCCCACCTGGGCCGCCGAGCGCGCCTCATACGGGCCCGTGGTGAAGAGCTGGCGATCAGCCCGCTCTGGTAACTGCGCAGGTCGAAGCGGCGCTCGATGGAGGTGATGACGGTGTTGATGAAGCCGTTCACGGTCATGCCCTGCAGGAAGGAGGCCACGCAGAGGAAGAACAAGACCCCTTTGGATGTGTTGCAGGGCTGCAGGCAGCCGGGAGTGAAGGCCCCCCAGCCGCAGGCCAGTTTCTCCCCTTCGGCAGACACGTATTTGATCCCTTCTTCGTGCAGCATTGGGTCCTGCGCCGGGCTGGGCGCGCAGAGGGGCTCGGCAGAGGAGTCTGAGGGGCTGGGAGCCCCCAAGGGGCTGGGGGCCTCCGAGGAGGCCATGCCATTGCTCAGGGGGGTGCTGCAGCCATCGTCCTCCCGTGCTGTGCCCAACGGCTGGCCGGCCTCGCCACGGTGAGGGGATGGGCGGGAGAAGTCGAGGGGCTGGGTGAAACAAAAGCCATTTTCTCTGGTGGAGCTCTGGGGCATTGCCATGAACGGGAATGCAGAGTCCAGCGGCACACAGGGGTGGGCTGGTGGCCAGGGTGGCTCTGTGGGGCAGTGAGGACCAGCCTGTCCAGGAGATTCAGTTTTCAGCACTTATTTCAGTAGGGAGATGGTGAAAGTCTGAGCCAAGACCATTCTGATCTGTGCAAAGAGAATTTTTACATGCCTTTATACAAAACCATGCTTAAACCCCTCAAATAGTCTTCTTTTTTTCCTTTTTTTTCCTTATTTTAAGACGTATAAGCATTTCACTATGCAGTTTACCTGGACACATGCCTTCCACCATGGGATGTGCTGGTACCTCAGGCGTCAGGCATCACTAACATTACAGAAAAGAACAAAACATTCAAGAGCCTTAAAAAATATGCACCTTCAGGCAGTGTCCCCACCAACTGAAGCCCCTTATCCCTCCTCTGATAAAGACCTGCATCCCCCTTCTTCTCCCTGCAGAGAACAGCCCACACAGCTACAAGCTTCCCACTGCTAGAAGTCCTTTGGTCTCTCTTTCACACTCTGCCAATAACAGTTTATAATTATCCTGAAAAGTTTCCACAGTCAGATTGATTTTATTCCAAGCCCTCAGATCTGTTTACAACTATTCAGTAAAATCCTTTCTATAACTAATTAGACTACATGCCATTTCAGAGCAGGCTGGAGGGCAGAGGCAGCTGACTCTAACCTGATTAGCAATGCAGGCTGCCTTCTTTCACCCTGTTCCTGTGCATTGTATCACCTGACCCTGCCAGCAACCAAGAGTATTTTTCCTTAAATGCCTTGGCTGAACTATAAGTGATGAAAATAATAAGGTTCCCCCTTGAATACTGGTCTTAAATATGCCCCAAATGCTAAGCGAGAACTGTTTAACCAGAGAGCATCCTCAAAGCATCCTTTATTTCTCAATAATTTTGCCAATATCTGATCGAGAGGTTCCCACAAAAATGCTCCCCCTGACACGACACCCTCATCAGCACGGAAGAGGGGAAAAGGGCATTTTTTTTTCCCTGATAAAATGAACTATGTTCAGATGGCTGTAACCTGGGAATATTGCAGCCTTTGGTGAAGACTTTAATACTTACCTGTGTGTCGCTGTAAAAAAATGATTGACATTTGGTAAATAGATGTGCTTCTGTGTACCAGCAGATCTCAGGAGGACTTGGCAGAAAGTGATGCTCAGAGCACCACCAAGGTGCTGCTCCTACCCCAGAAGGGCAGAGGACAGCCCACATGTGCTACCAAATCTTAAACATTCATGTCAGGAGTGCTACAACACATCTGGTCAAAGTAGGTTAAACAAATGAGGTTCAACTTTCACTTGCAAATAACTTTATCTCAATTACCCTGTCTGGGGAGCAGTGTGCATGGACTGTTTCCTGTTTCAAGCTCCAGATTCCAGCAGAGATTTGATGACAGAGCAGGGCAGGTGAGCCTGATGGGCAGGAGGGCACTGCTTTGCAGCTCCACGCTGCACTCCTCCAGGTAACTCCTGCCTTAGTTGGCTGAGTACAGCCAGGTAACTTTGATCTGTAAAGTGTAAATGCAAACACTGACTGCAGGGGTTGAAATTTTGCTGCAGAGACAGACTGTTGTAATGTGCTGGCACAAATAAATGATGCCTTGGTGCAAGGCTCTATTTTTTCCACTTTTTTTGCCTCTCCAGTGTTCTTATGACTCTTACAGCTCTAAATCTGTTTCTCATCTTTGGATGCAATAATGGAAGCAATAAATAAGCCTGCTTTAGCACTCTGTTAAAGTCAGGAGTGATTATTAGGTGCTGAATCAGGCTCTAAGGGGCGGAATGGTTCATACTCATGTAAATCAAACGCCTCCTTGCACAGCAGACAGGGCTGCAGCTGCACCCTCCTCCTATCAAACTTGTATCAGACTCATGTCTGATGTTACACTTGACTGCACTTGTAAAGAAGGTTTCTTGGCTGAGGATTGATTTTGCTCTCACTGATTGCAGCAGACAGAAGCAGCACATCTCTGTTATTACCTGATATGCAAGCAGGAGCCCTGAGCTCCCCAACTAGCCCAGCTTCACCCTGGAGGAAAAACTCCTTTAAACACTGGGATCTCTCCTTTGATACCTCATGAATTTATATTGATATTTTGGTATTTCATGAGTCAGGAAAGAGATTACAGCTCTTCATCAAAGGTTTGATTTCCTTGGTGGCAGCGGTTTGGGCCACCAGACCCAGGTGACCACATCATCCCCTCTTCAACTCCTGCCACTGTTAACAGCAAACAGGGTGAAACATTTCCAAGAAAGCAGCCAGCCTTTCCTCCAGGCAGCAGATGTTTCCCCCTACCCAGAAGCTTTCTCAGCCCCAACACCCCCTCCTGTACACATCCCAGTGGACCTGGGCTGATGACTCGTGCCCAGGTGCCATGGGCAGGGAGCCCACTCCTGCTCTGCGCTGCCCCCCGAGCTGCCTGGCACCTCTTGAAGCATTTATAAACTGGCTGTGACACCTTCACTGTGGGTATCAGCTTTCACAGGAGCCATATGCCACTTCAGAGGACAAAATATAATCTTCAGGGGAAAAAATCCAAGCAACTTCATGCACTTCCTAATCATTCATATTCTTCCGAGCCATCCATTTATTGCCTCCCATTCATCTCTGTTTTTAATGACTCAGCGGGTGATTTCTTGCTTACACTGAATCAGTCCCAACGCTATTATCTCTCTGCTATAGATTTCCTCATTTTGCTGCAAGATTTCTACTTTTTTTTCCCACTGTACAGCTGGTTCCAGAGTGCCAACATTATCGAGTCAACACAGCAGAAGTAGCAAGGCAATGAAAGCATATGATTTGTATCTCCTGATGAAATCTGTAAAGACTTCCCCCCCCCATAATATTTAGCATTAAATCAATAGTAAAACTTACAAGCTTTTCATCAGGTGATCATTTAAAAAGTCACAGGACCAATTAAAAACATTTTGTATTTCTGCCAAGGACTGCAATGAGATTAATGTTGCAAATTAACTCGTAACTGACATGCAAAATAATCCCATTTGCTGAAACATGCCCAATAATAGTTAATCTTCCCTTCCACATTACGGTTTTTTGACTTTTATATGGTATTATTGTGGCAAATAACATCTATACATAACTTCTGCTTTCCACAGCTGAGCGCAGTTTATGAGTAGACTTAGCATTTTTTTCAATTCTATTGCATACATGGAGGTATTTCCTAATGAACAGGGGTGAGGGATTAAAAATGATCAGGAAGTGTACTGCAAACAGGAGAGGAGCAGCCACAGGCAATGCTTGGTGGCTGTGATGGGTCTCCTCTATTTTTATTTTCCTCGATGTGTGAGTGAGCCTGGAATTACTGATCAAGTACTTAGACTCTGGTCCATATCCAAGTACCATATCCAAGTCCATATCCCAGTAGCAAGCTCATATTACTGCAGCAAAGGATAAATTCATCTGGGTTTGGCCATTTAACTTCTCTTGGTAACACACAGTGAATTTTCCTCGGAGAGTTTGGCTTCAGAGGATTAGCAGCACTCCTTCTGTCATGGCTAATAAACACCATATGGAATCAAGTGTAATCCACTGACTCTTTAGGAGTGGGGAAGCCTCCCACAAGTGAGATAAATCCACGTCCCAGTCCCGTGAACAGGGCTTGTCCTTAGGGCACTGGTTCAGTGCAAAGGAGATAAAAGCAAGAATGGGATGAGTGAGTTGTTCTGAGTAACACTGAACTGGTTTCCTGGCAGCTGAGGAACTCCATCCAGCTCACACCAAGTGTAAACTTCACATTTTTAGCCCAGTTTTTCAAAGCATCTCTTTGGATCAGCAACACAGAGGATGCTGCTGTTGTGGGATTGGCACGAGGACTGGACTGGAACTTTTGATAAGCAATTCCTGTGGGAACAGCGTGGTCCTGCACACATGGAAAAGTTTCAGGAATGAGAAACACACCCAGAGAGCAGCCAGCTGACCATGAGCTGAATGCTGTATTCACCATCACTGTTGCAGGGACAGAGGGAGGATGAGGGAGGAGCTTCCTAGGAATGGGGGGCAATAGGAATATCCTGACCCACCCCTCATGTCAGAGACCTGCTTTTACATGATTAGCCCTACTGGAGTCTGAAACATGGAAGAGAGCAGCAGAAGCTGGCTCCGAATTATCACATGAGCAAGGATATATTTATAATTACATAAATTCCAAATAGTAGAGCTTAGCACTCACAAACCCTTTGTATGTTTTCCAAGTGCTTTCCATTCACCGGGAAATTATTGCAATATACGCAAGGAATCAGGAAGGTGGCTTGGATAGTTTTCAATTAGCTGCTTGAAAATACTTTGAAGATACATCTAGCCAGATTTTCTGAGTCTACTGACTTGTTCCAGCTTATCTGTGGAAATACAATTGGCTGCAGCTGCCTCAGACCATCTTTAGAAACTTGCGGTGCCAATGTACAGAGCAGATTTAACCCGGACATTGCTTTTTGCCATAGCACAGATTAACCAGACAAAAGGGTCTTTTATGCTATAATTCCTAACTTCCCCCTCCCTAATATCACTCTTGCTTTAATGTCTTTTTCCTACCCATACATTTGGCCAGTGCTGGGAAGGTTTCCATGCTGGCACAGCACTGTCACTGCCCATGGAGCTGGGTGTTTCCACTGCCAGCATTTTCCCAACCCCTGCATGGTGTTATTTTCCATCATTTAGACTCTTACAACCCATTAAAGAATATTTTATATTCAGCACTCTTTCTGCATGAGCTGCTGGTCAGCTCTTCCCAAGGATTACCAGTTAGTTCCTACAGCTGTCCCTTCTCTGTTTCCAAGCAGAAGATGCAGACTCAGGCAAATCCTTTATGATGTAAGAAATTAAACGAAATTAGCAAAACCCAAATAAAGAACACGAAACACGTGATCCTCTGGTGCTTCTAAAGATAGAAGCACTAAAATGCAAAAAATGCAACATCCTGTGTTACACAACTCAAGGATGTTGAGAATAGATGTATTTCAGAATAGAGGTACTTCAATAATAGATGTATTTCAAATAATAGATGTATTTCAATATTATTGAGATCCAATAATCTCATGCTGACATTTACCATGGTTTACAGGCACTTACACTTTTTTATACTTATGATTTAATCAGTATGAAGGTAGAAACAAAAAAAGAAAACCAGGTGGAATGTTACCATGAAACTACCTAGAACTTCACTTTTTCCTGAGACACAATTGCCTTCCAGCCCCTCTTCTCTGCACTACAGGGACTTTCTGGGGAAAATCATGTACCACAAGGTCATTTTGCTCTACCAGCCAAGGACAGAGCTTGAGCTTTCTATGACAAGTACTCCAGCTGAGCCCTGTGTTGGTGGGCTGGATGCTCACTCATTCAAGTCCAACCAGACAACACAGAGCTCAATGAAGCACTTTAGAAGAGCTAAAATCATCACAGAAAAGGAAACTTGCTGTTCATCAGCACCTCCCGCAACACTCACCACAGGACAACATGAGATGTGCAGGTGGAAACACGGAGCCAGGTGAGAGCAGGAGAGACACACACCAAGGATTCAGCTGAGGGAAGGGCATTTCCCCACAAATCCCCTTGTTTTTTGTAGATCAGCAAGTTACAGCTTCCCCAAACAGCCCTGGGAGCACGAGCTCACTGGTGCACACCGCTTAGCCTGGATCTTGTTTAACATCCAGCGATGCTCCCTAATCCTCTTAGGTATTAGTCTTGAGATTCCTGCCAAGCAGGGGAGCAGCAGAGCCTCCCAGACAGCACTTAAATGAACTCACTGCTTGAAATGTGCAATGCTTCAAAATGCAGTAGAAGTCCAGCTGTTCTGCTTTGGTTAACCTCAGATTAGCGCCTTGGAGGTCACTGCGGCGTGCAAAACTGCAAAGTTAAATCACCTCCATTTCTGTGCCTCAGGTGACTCCCTAGGAAGCAATTCTGCACTAGGACTGCATTTTTTTGTCTCATAATGACTTGTTTAAAGCTAAGTACCTAATCTGAGTTAGACATTCCTATTGTGTCTCTGTTGCCAACTGCAAGGAGATCGTCACATTCAGCTTATCCACAGCCCTCAAGTCACAGAATCACAGAATGGTTTGGTTTGGAAGGGAGCTCAGAGACCATCCAGTTCCTGCCCATGAGCAGAGATACCTTCCACTATCCCAGGCTACTCCAAGCCCCATCCAACCTGGCCTTGGACACTTCCAGGGATGCAGGGGCAGCCACAGCTTCTCTGTGCCAAGGCCTCACCACCCTCACATGGAAGAATTCCTTACTAATATCTAACCTAAAACTATTTTCTTTCAGTTTCAAGCTACTCACACTTGTCTATCACTCCATGCCCCTGTAAAAATTCCTTCTCCAGCTTCCTTTAGGCACTGGAAGGGGCTCTAAATTCTCCCCAGAGCCACACCTTCTCCAGGCTGAACAATCCCAGCTGTGAGAGTCTGTATTCCCAGCAGAAGTGTTCCACCCTCAGTCCTCTCCCCTGTCTCCACAAGGATTATTTTGGTTGCTAAATCACCCATTATTGCAGATACGATCTGGAGAAGGAACAGGTACACAATCATATTTCTGTTGGATTAACTGAGGATATTACTCCCAGCTTATCCTGGCCTCATGTTGGCTACCACAACAGAAACAATATTAGATCTAGCACAAAGCCAGATGGTGCAAAATTAACCCATTCAGCACAAATCTGATGTGGCACGGGGAATTTGGTCCAGCACTGGCACAGGCTCACACGGCTGTAAGACTTCTGACATGGTATAGCCTCTAAGTTTCCTGATACCAAGTACTCCCCACCCACCTCTAAAGATGACTTAAACAGGCATCACACTTCATTTTATTTCATGCTTTTAGACAAACAGAATGTCATCTTGCAGATAATTTGCATTTGCTCATGCAATACCCTAGATCTTGCCAGGCTGTGGTATACTGGGGGATTTCTCTGAAGAGGGCAGATCCCTGTTTGTGTCATCAAGAGGAAATGATGAACACTTTCAAAGGGATGACTTCTCTTCATTCTCTGACTCAAAATCCCACAACCAAGAATTGGAGCAGCTATGAAATGAAGGGCAGGAACTAAAGACCACAGGAGAATTGGGGCAGAGCACAAGGCCAGCACAGTGGCAGCGTGCAGGGCAGCTGGCCACTGCCACCAAGGATGGGTGGGAAGAAGCCAACCTGGCATGCTCCTTCCCTTAGAAACCTCAGATTCATTCCAATGGCAGCTCCTTGTACTGCAAGTTCCAACAGAGGGTGCAGCAACTTCTCATGCAGAAAGCCCTGAACATCTCAAGCATGATGCCCACAAAGCACAAGGGGGTGTAAATGGGCAGGTGCATCCTGGCTGTGCTGTCCATGGCTGCTGGCTTCTCCCATGGCTGGACGCCTCTAAAAAAATAAATAAAAATCCCCTCTGATCAGAAGAGGTGAGACTCCACCAACTCCTTTGAGAGGTGGAAAAATGCTGAGCCATATCCTCCAGCATTAAGAGAACCCCAGCTCAGTATGAAACAGCAATTCCACACACACACATCAACATCCACACCAAGGGACAGAGAGATGTTCAGAGGTGAGTGCACACGCCCTGCATGCACCACAGGCCCTGCAGGCTGGCACACCCTTCATCTGACTGGCTGAGATTCTGTTTCCTACTGGGCTTTTAAAGCAAAAGAATATTGAATTAAAATTTCAAACCTGATTTATTTGGAATATGGCAAGCTAAAAAGATTGATGTAGTTTTTCAAGGAGAGGCTAGGAGAGAAAAAAGGTCTAAAAGAGCTCAAGACCTTCAGATATTTTGGGGACTTTTTATTTCTGTGTCATGGGTTGCTACCATTTATCAAAACTCTAAAATCTAAATGTTATTTTTTTCCTCTCTTAATCCCATCCCAAAAAATAAATTCCTATCACAGAAGATATCCAAAGCACTTGAACTGACAGATATGAAGCTATAAAAATGACAAAAAGTACTTTTTCTTGGATTTTTTGTTCAGCCAGAATATTACAAAATCAAAGTATTTTTTAGGGAAAAAAATATTTGATCCTGCTTTCTCAACATAGAAATGACTCCCTAACTCCTTCAAACATCAGCCACAGCTAAACAAAGCTTGTCAGCATTTCATTTTTCTTCTTGAAGCAACCAGCCAAGCTCTGGGAGTTCCAGTGACTGAAGATTATTGATGCCATATAGAAATATGCCATTAACAATAGCAATTAAATTCAGTTTTATTATAACTCTACAGATGTCAGTGAAGTAGCACAAGTGAATAAAGGGGACTTCACTGCTGTAGGAATTTCAAGAGCTGCTGGAAAGGCTCAGCACTTTGCTGAATGAGGTGAACCAGGATAAACAGAGTATTTCCCAGTGCTAACACATGCCCACTGCTCAAGCTCATTTACAATCTAGAGGTGGAATTGACACTATTTCTGGCAGCAGCAACATTGCAGAACCCCAGGTTCAGGGGTACTTCTGCCTGAAGAGAGATTTAAGGTTAGAACAACACTGCTCTGCTAATAATAAACACTTCACTGCCTCATCACACGCTCTCCTCTGTACTCGGGAGAGCTGACATAAAATCCACTGAAGTTGGTGGCCCTCTCTGAGCACTTGTCTACAATCACTTATCCCATCTACTGAAGTGGGATGGATGGTTTTGTGTGGGATTCACAGAGCAGATGAAGTCTCTGGCTCTGTGGGAGCGTTTTCCCTCGATCATGTGTGCAGGAACTCTTTGTTCTCCAGCCCTGCCGTCCAGCGGCTCGCACACCACCGGGTCACTCGGGGCCAAGATGGTACAAAACTAATCCTGGGGTGGGGAGCTCTAGGAATAAATCAGGGCTGAAAAGGGAGAGTGGCTGCAGGAGAGGAGATCCCACAGGCACACAGGGCTGGGATAGCTGGGCACAGGTGCAGGGACAGCCACGCTGCCACTGACTGTGGACAAAGCCCCTGATCCTGCCTGGGGCGTGCTCTGGGCTGCTCCAGCTCCCAAATTCTGCTCCTCTGCACAAGGATAAGCCCCTCACCAGACCAAGACAATGCAGTTTTTCACTGTGCTGGGGAAGCACAGCATCCTTCAGGGTGGACAGAGAAACCCAGGCCAATGCAGTTCATTACACCCATAACAGCCTATGCATGGTTGATAACTCTTACTGTTGACTTAACACAGCAACCTCAATTCATTAAGCACAAAATCCAAAGGGAGAACCTTTCACCTGAAATCACACCCAGCATCTCACTAACCCACCAGGAAAAAGCTGCCAACTCTGTTCCATGGGTGCAGAGTCTTGCAAAACTTTTCCACCATTCACCGTGATGATGCAAGATACAAATGTCCCAGGCTCTGAATAATCAACTTACAGGCAACACCTCAAGGAACACATGAGGAAGACAAAAAACCCAAATGGTAAAGCAGAATGTATGGTGACCTGCGTATGAGCACCTTCATCCGTGCAAAGTCAGGATTCTGGGCTTGGCACACCCAATTAAAATAAAGAAAAGCAAAACAAGTCCCCAGTGATGCTTTTTGGGGTGGACTGAGCAAAATGAGCAGCACAAAACAGAGCAAGGGTGTAGCAATGGTGTAAAACAGAGCAGGGTGTAAAGCCCCAAATGGGAGGGCAGGATCCTCCCCAGCATGTTCCGTGCTGCAAAGACACACACACACACAAAAAAGATTAAAACCGCCTGGAGGAGTTTGCAGTCATGAGGCACCGAGCAGCTGGATGCTGATCTCTCTAAGCCGGTGGGTATTTCTTTTGTTAGAGGCTGATCCCATCTTCCCCCGTGCCTGCAAATCTCTAATCTCTGTAAAGACTTCCAGCGAGTGCTTGCTCAGGGAGTTCCTGGTTTCGCTGGCCAAGAATATCCAACCCAAGCAGGAATCGCGGCTTCCCAGGCTCATCTCTCAGCCCACTTCGTGTTCCTGCCACTGTCATCGAGCAGGTTTGCCCCATGGGCAGGAGAACTGAAGGGACTGTCAGAGGAGTGGCCACTTCCCAGGGCTGCAGGTGGCACCTGTGACACCTGAGCACCTCATCACTCACCGCAGGGCTCTGATGGAGTCCTGGCAGGGCAGGTGGCTCCGATCTGTTCCCCCCAGCCCGCCCAGGGCACAGAGCTGCTGCTTCAGTTTCCGACCACTTCTGGCAGTTTGCAAGCCAGACCTCTTTGCATATAAATAGCTACATTTTTTTTTTTCCTTTTCATTATTTGACTAACCCGTTCCTCCCCCCAGCTTCATCCTTTCTCACGTTTACAAGAACTCTGACACACTTTTCTGAAGATCTCCTGTGTGATTATTTCTGCCTCAAATGCTATTTTAATGTCTGGTTTTACAATCAAGTGGCACTACAGAAAGTAGGAGCCCAGAAATATATATATATATAAAAAGAAGTGCCAGGCAGGGATAACTTCAGGTTTGTAGTGTGTTGCCTGGTAAAATCAAACAGACTATAAAATGGTAATAAAATGTTAATGCAACAAACTCATGTGATTAAGGTTCACTTGTGCTTTTTAGGCTCTCAGAGCTGAAAAACATGGTTTTATTGCGGCAGCTTTTGATTTGTATATTCTGAACAAATGGGTTATAAAAGTAATATAGAGCAAGTGACTAAAGTGCTCCGATTCCACCCAGCATCCTCCCCGCTACTAACTTCAGTTCGGCTCCTGTGAAACTGATTAATTTACCATTAACGTAACATTTTTTTCTTGTTGTAAGGATCCCGCCATGCCACTCTACTACCTTCCCCTACTTTTAAAGGAAATTAGCATCTTTTAAATTTTCTATAGCAAGACACGGTCACGCTACAAGGAAAACCCCAAACCGCAGTGATGGAGTCCGAACACAGCTCCAGGCAGCAACCCAGCCTTGTAGCATCCTCTCAGACCATCGCAAAGCGGAAAACCTCAATGATTTGGGCCATTTCGG
>NW_005054337.1:367031-370884 GCF_000277835.1 Geospiza fortis | reverse complement strand
CCAAGGGAGGGAGGGACGGGAGGGATGCGGGGAGAGCGACGGGGATGGGAGCCGGGTAGAGGGAGAGGATTCTGTGTCTGGGGCAAGGAAAGGAGGAGAGGGATGGGGGAGCGACAAGAATGGGGTGAGGAGAGAGCAGGGGTAGGGCTTCGGTAGCACATAAAATCCTGGCTATTCCCGGCCCCCTGCGCACCTGCAGGCTCGCAGCCCCCAGGCTCGGGCTGCCCACCCTCGTCCGGGGCTATCTCAGCATCCCTGCACCCCCGGCGGGCTCATGGAGAAATTCTGGGATGAATCCCTGCCCCAGACCGAGAGGAAATCAGTGCTGCAGGAGCTGCACCCGCGTGTTTGGCGGCAGAGAGCAGCGACAGGACTTTGCTCTTTCCTCCAGCTATTGCTGGAGCTGAGCTGGTGCAGAAGGGAAAGTGGAGGAGCTGGTGCAGGGCATTATTGAGGAAACACACGCCTATCGTGGCACTGTCTGCATGGCACCATGCCCTGCTGGCAGGCTGAGTTAATGATTGCAGAGTTAACCGCTCCAGATTTGAGGGAGCTGAGCAGGAAAGCTGTGGGACGCCCCAAACCCCCTGCATTTGCATTAACACATTTGTTTGAACGTTTTTCTTTGCTTTTTGGGGAGTCGCCGTCACAGTGGTTGGTTTGATGTGCAGAGGTGCCTCTTGAGCAGTTTCACAGAAGAGTCTCTGGCTCAGAACCCACACCTGAGCACCCCATACCCTCCAGTGCATAAACCACCTGGGCAGGAAGAGTCCCAGAGATGTGATGTGCACGTGTGAGGTTCTGACCATGCAGCTCCCCATGCCCACCCATGCAGCCTTTGCATCCCCTTTTGCATTTCTTCCAAGGGCTGTTCCACATCACTTGGGGATTTGGCTCGTTTCTGCGCACTCACAGATAAATAATTCAGGCCCTGCGTGTTCAGCTCCTGAAGTGCAATCAGCGCTCCATTTCCCAGAGTGCACAGGATAGCCTGGTAATGGAAAAGCCCAGCTAATGCTGCATGAGGCAGAGAGGAGGGCAAAGACGTGGGCAGACATCTGACATCAGCTGCCATGCATCCTGCCTGTGTGCAGCACAGGGACAGCAGTGTCCAAGGACAGCGAGGAACCAAGAGCTGGGGCACAGACTGAGGCAGAAGCAGACTCAGCAGCCCATCAAAGCTCATCTTGGGCTGTGGTGAGGCGCTGTTCACATCACTGCCTCCTCCTCATCCTCTGTGGCTCCAAGATGGAGCTGGAAGGTGCTGCCTCTTTGTGCCATCCTTGCTCACCTTGCAGCAGGAGCTAGATGGGGTCCTTGTGGGGTTTGGTTGAATTGGGAGCTGTTGAATCTGCTTTTAAAGTAAAATGAAGAGTAAGAGAGCCTGTTGTTTAGAGTAGGCTGTGGCCAGGAAAACTAGGAAACATTTGCTCCATGTATGCAAACTGATATTGCTTTATTATATATACAAATCATTTCCTGCACAACAAAGCTGGGGTATTGTTTTGGCTGGTGCTGTGCAGTTACTGATGAATAAGGCCCCTTTTCAAACCCTTTTTATTCTAAATAAGCAGTATGGAAAGGACAATAAAATGTGCAAAGGTGAAGCAGTGTATCAAAGGCATCTGAGCTGGGCAATGCCCCCACATTTCCTGTTCCACGGTGCAGAGCTGAGTGAATAATTTGCTCTGGCTGCAGAGGGATGCATCCTGCTGATCAGCTCAGCTCAGCTCAGCTCAGCTCACTTCTCCACATGTATTTTGGTCCATTCTGCCTTGGCTGAAGTTGTCCTCAGAGGAGCAGAGTAATTTTTTTACTTACTTTTTTGAGTTTTTTTTTTTTGTTCAGCATCTTGAAATAGGTTAGCTCTTGTGTGAGGAAGATGTAAAGATAAGGAGCCTGTGCTGTGGATTTGCATGAGCTAACAGCAACTGTGATAAGATAACCAAGGGGGAAGCTGTGGCAAGGCAGGACAGAGGTCTGGTAGAAGTCTGTCTCCTACCAAAATCTTTAAGAGATGCTGGGCAGGCACTGCAAATCAGCCTTGCCATCTCTGCTGATTCACTTGTAAATAAAAAGGAGTCTGTCCCAGGGGCATGTTTGTTTGAACTCCAGTTTCCCCAACCCTGGGGCTCAGCATGAGCCAGTGCACACCTTGCTGTGTGAGTGGCAGAAAGAGCCTTCCCAAAGGCTTATCCCAAAGATCTTGGTAGCTGTTCTGAGGGATAGGGGAAGCTGGAATTGGTTTCCCAAAGCCCAGAGGTTGTTTCTCAAAGCAGGGGGCCTTGCCTGCCTCTGTCCATCCTTGGAGCTGAGAATTATCAGGGCAGTGGCAATAATAAACAATGACAAGGAGACTGGTAACTCTATTAGTAGAGTTATTACAAACATTGTAATTATTATATTATTGTTACTAGATTTGTTATCTCCTCGGGTTTGGGGCACACTGATAATTTTAGTTAGTCTAAATCCCTGATTTTAATGGGTCATGTTAACACTTGCAGATATGCCTGCGCCAGTTTTCATTCAATATTTCACACCAGGATGGATTTATGATGTATTATACTCCTGTCAGAAGCTTTGGGAGTGTCAGCAGCTCTGGGCTGCCATTTTTTATAAATCTCCATAAATCATTAAAACTCTGGGTTTAATGAATGCAAATTCAAGGCCATGGAAGGGAAGTCACTGGCTGGAGGCACTCCTGGAGCTGGAATTGCTCTGTCATGAGCAGATGTTGAAGGAGGTTTCTTCAAGTTCAGTCCTGTGAGCCACGTGGGACCTGAGATGATCGTGACAATCTTTTGGCTAAATCTGTGCAGACATCAACTTTTTCAATGACCATCAAATCATGTTTTTCTGAGACCAACAGAGCTGACAAGGCAAAAAGGGGGAGTTGTTTATTCATCATGTGAAGTCCAGGTCTGGGAGCATTTACATTTTTAATATAGTTAAGTGTGCATGTATTTACAAGATTAGATTAACATAGCAATGAACAATTTATTTAAAGCCATAATATCTCATATGGATTTCTGGTGCCTGAATGATCATTTCCTAATACTGCTGTTATTAATACTTCCATAATTCACATCTCCTGTTGCAGAAAAAGCAGTTAATCTCCAGGAGGAAGAACAGATCTGGATTTTTTTTTTTCCAAAAGCAGAATTTTTAGTGTTTTATTATAAGACTAATTTGAGCCAGAAATTCATTCCCAGGAAAATAAATAGCAAATAAAAATGGGATTTTTCAAGAAGAATCCCACTGCTGGCTTGCAGTGAAATTAGCACTTCTGAAAATCCCCCCTGGGATTTTACCAGATTTTGTGTTATCCTGTTGTGAGACCCTGTTGTCTTTGCAAACTGGACCATCAGAATCTGTCCTGCTCAGGTCTGTGAGCTGCATTATTACAGCAGCTGCATTATTGCAATGTTCCTTCATTATTAAGAGCAAAGGTTCCTGTAAATGTGAGGGTGAGGTGGGAGGTTTGAAGTAGCCGCTGATTAAACAATAGCATCTGGTGGCAGAGGCATCACAGAGCTGAAAGTGTGACTGTGCTTAAGGAAGAATTGTACAAATTCATGGGTGACACGTGCTTTGGTGGCTGTTAAACCCCATAATCTCTGTGCAAACTTCTAGTTCAGAGTGTCCCTGAGGTGCTGGTTGTCCCTGGCCAGGGGAGTGAGAGTCCTGCTCTCACTCTCTGTGTAAAATAACAGCACTGCCCCACTGGGCCTGGGGGTTATTGGAAGCTGTATTAGGAACTTTGCTGCTCAACATGTGCAAAGTATGATGTGTTAATTTTAAAAGAGATAAGGGAGAGCTGGAGCTTCTCTTTGAAAGATTTCTGAAGGGTCAG
>NW_005054337.1:362708-367021 GCF_000277835.1 Geospiza fortis | reverse complement strand
CCCTTAGGTGATGTGCAGACTCCACAGACTTCCTTTCCTAAGAGAGAAGCAGAAGCGAGTTCTCACACTCTGGCTGAGTTTTACTGGAAGGAAATATGACATCAAAATGTCAAGAATGATAGCAGAGTCCGAAGTCCATCATCTGAAGGGAGCACACACTGAAGCTGAGTGCAGCAGAGTCTGAGCAGAGCATGGCACCTGGCAGCTCTGCATCGCCACCAAGGACATTTCAGCCTCAGCAGTTAAAAGGGAGATTTTCACTGTGCTGGTGATGAACACAATGCTTTTGTAGCTGCTGCCTTTTGGCAGAAAGCAGCCCAGATCAGCAAAGCCACACCACTGGTGTGTTCTGGGTGCTGTTGCCATCATCACCCCTGGCCCCTCTCAGGTCTGGGCCCGCTGTTCTGGGCAGGCTGTCAGCAGCTCCAGGGCTCCTTCCTCTGTCCCCATGTGCACAGGAGCTCCTCAGCTGCACGTGGGAGTGCTACAGAAATGCAAACAGAAATTAATAATAACAATATTTACAATCCACATCATTGCATGAGTCGTGTGCCGCTCCAAAATTTAAATTCTGTGAGCATAACCAACCTCCCAAGCTCTTATTTAGGAAGGACTATAAATCATGGCTTGTCTCCTGAGATGAGGGCTGGGACAAGGCATGTGCTGCACCTTACCTCCATGGGCTGCTAGGCACAAAGCTCCACTCCAGGATGAGGATCCCCAAATTGGGGAGCTGTGGGAATCCAGGATAGGGATCCCGAAATTGGGGAGCTGTGGGAATCCTGGATGAGGATCCCCAAACTGGGGAGCTGTGGGAATCCCCCAGTTTGGGGAGGCAGTGAGGTCAGAGATGTGCCCCAGTCCTGCTTTTCCTCTGTTCGGTTCACTGGAGGGAAAAAGCTATGAAGAATAATCAGAGAAAAACATATAAAATCAGAGCAAACACTTTGTGGCACTGTGACAGCTCAGAATTCATCACATTCTTGTACCAAGCAGGAGTGCAAATGGGAGTGTGGGGAAAATCCCCTGCACCCAGGTCTGTGCTCCTTATCCTCTCACTGTGCTGTTGGCACGGTGTCCAGTGGGAATATTTAATCCTTATTTAGCAGCAGCACAAGCTCCAGCACAGCAAGGAGGAACACACTGAGCTCTCACAGGGCACGAGGGAGGCAGCAGCATCTTGGAGAGGATCCTGGCAATGCCTGCAGTGCGTGGGAAGTGGTGGAGAGCACCAGCACAAGGGTTTGAGCTCTGGTTTCCAGCTCATTTGCCACGGTCAACACAGTGTGTTTGTACAGCAAGAGGAGATCTGTTCATCAGAGCAACACCCTTCCTTTTTACGTGTGTTTCTGAAGTGTAATCACCATCAAACTGCCCATTTAGCTCTGCTTCTCTCTTGCTAGGAAACGAGAGAAGGAGGTTGTTTTCAGTCACCAAAGGTTCTACTTTTTATTTTAATAAAGCCTGATAAAAAAACCAACATTATAACTAAGACACGGACTTGTAATTACTTTATTTCACAATAGTTTTTTAGATTTCTGTTTAACTAATTCAGTCTTTCAAATCTTTTTTTGTCAGTGGCTTAAAAAGCTGGCACAAGCATTGCTCCAGCTCTCAGCAATTTTCTCAGCCCAATGCCCCCTGCAGATTTTGGAAAATGCTGCTGCAGTGCAATGAGGTACAGAGGTTTACTGACAGTGATATCATCTGGGATCTCAGAGATGCTCAGGAGCAGCATGTGTTTGGGAAGAATATATTCCAGCATGATCTCTAGCATGCTTAGTTGGCCGTATTGGAAAGATTTCCAGATAGCTATCGATTTTCCAGTCCTGTAATTAGTTCAGAGATTATAAACATAGAAAATATCGCTCCAGAAATTGATTTTTTTAATTGTTCATAGCACCAAAATATGGTGTGACTGCAAATCACATGCTTTCTGCAGAGGAAGACTTTGAACTTTGGAAAAATATTATCCCTGTAAACACGGAGAAGAAATCACGAGGGTAATTCTACCACTATCTCAGATAAGGTCTTGATCACACCAGTTCTGCCTGATTTTAAAAATCCAAGGCTGGAATGTCTTTTTTTTTTTTTTCACCTCTAATTATCAACTGAAGGAAGATGTCTCCTCTTTTCTCTGGAGGGGATTTTTGGTTTTCCCCTGGGAGGTGAATGAGCTGGTCACTCCTTCATGGTGACTCAGTGGCCTCGTTGCACATCCAGGGTGGGGTGGCTGTTGCTTATGGAAAATAAGAGTAGATAGATCCAGTAAAAACCCAGAGTTTGTCTTCTAAAGAAGCTGTTATTTCTGTCTGGCAGGATAATGTCAGATATTTCCTGTGCTGGCAAAGCCAGGAGACCCCAACAGAGGCAACAAGGGTACTGCAGTTAGGGAAGTTATTAGAATTATTTCATCCCATTGCCCAACTATGCCAGGCATTAAACAAATAAAGATGAGTCACTTCTCTAAAGAACTTGCAAATTAAGAAGGTTGAGTGGAGGGCAAAACTCTCCAAAAAGATAATTTCCACTTTACAGGGATTGCATCTTCTGATGTAGTCACACAGGCAGTTGGAAAATTTGTCTGCTGTGAGGTTTCTTGCAAAATCTGTGAAAATCCCAGGAAGCAAGATGTTCCTTTTTAAAGCCCCAAACCTAACAATAATAAAAATAGCCCAACTGGACAATCTGATTGGGTTGAGAAACTGCTTCTGCAGCTATATAATTCCTAAATAAACCCAGTCTCAGCAGAACCTTGGGAAGTCTCAGGAGCTGGGAAGTGCTGCAGTTAAAGTAAATTTACTGACATTAATGAACCAGGGGCTGTCCCTCCCTCACCCATGGCAGCTCCTGAGGTGAGTGGTGTCAGACCAAGGCATGAATTCCCTCCTGCACATGCAATCATTGCAACAGCTCAGTTTTATTTTCTGCAGGAAAATGGTATCACTGGGAAGATCCTTACACAAGAATCCTATAGGAGAAAGAAAATCCTGTAAGAGGAAAAGAGGAGAAAATGCTGCTTTATTTATATTTACCTATTGGGTGTTGAACAGATGATCTCCAAAAGACGCTTCCAGCCGCAACCATTCTGTGCTTCTGTGACTTTTTTACCTCTCCAAAAAATTATTGGGATCACCTGGATTCCTGGGAAGCAGGATTTGGGGTACAGATGAGAGGAGTGAATTGCAAGTGCTTCCCCTATCTCCCTTTGCTCTAGGACAGGTGGATTTGAGGAAAAATATCAAGTGTTTCACCCCAAGAATTATATCCAGACTTTGTGTAAGTGAATCCCCCTTCCCTGAGGGCATCCACAGGGTTCCTGGTATTTTGGGAAAGCACCAGGCAAGATTTAGTGTCCCTTAGCAGAGCACTTTTGGGGTTAAGCAACAACTTGCCATTTTGGGAGTTACCCGATGCTGAGGTGGGAGGATTTGCGGGATGACCTTCAGGCATCTCTCAGTTCTCTTCTCCCCTCGGAATTCCTGCCGGGATAAGGAGGGGAGCAGCTGAGTTAGCCCAGTCTCATTCTCCCATCTAGTGGTAAAACAAGGAAAAGTGGTCCAGGCAGAAAAAAATAAACTTTTACTGTTTGGAGCCTTTGGAAGGGTGTCATTGCAGGCTCAGTTAAAGCCATAATCCCCAGCAGGCTGAGGGGTGGGAATGTCACTGAACTGATCCAGAGGGACACACAGCAAAGTGCAGAGGTGGCTCTGAGTCCTTCCCCGGGTCCAGTGAGGTTTGGGGTGCCCCTACTCTGGGAAAGAGCCATGAAGCAAAGAGGTTTGCACACTGAGGAATACAGCCCAGGGGGAGCAAAAGTAAAAGCACAAACTTATTGAGCAAAAGAACCTCCTACACCCTCGTGGAGGATGAGAGGTGGAAAATTTTGCAACCACAAATAACCCGTTATAGCCAAAAACCACATGTGAGCCCCAGGGCTGCTCCACTGCTTTCTCAGAAAGGCCTCTGTGGTCCCCCAAAAAGCAGGGTGGGGGTGCACAGGCAAGGTCAGGGAGCCACAGGCATCCTCTCAGGAAATGTGCTCAGAGAGGTGTGAGCTGGGGCTGCCCGAAACCTCTGCAGGGCAACAGCCTCTCCTAGGAGGTGGCTGGGGGAGGCTGAACCATGGCAAGTGGGTTACTCTGGGCTGTAAAGCTGTGCTTCATTTCAGCCAGATACACCCAGCTGGAGGGGAAGGGTTTCATGTCTCCCACAAAAATTTAAGGGGCTCAAAGTGATTCAGACAAATTCCGCCCTCCCTTTTTTCCAAGAGGAGCTGGTGCAGAAGCAGCTCAGTAAGCACCAACCCCATG
>NW_005054337.1:354481-362656 GCF_000277835.1 Geospiza fortis | reverse complement strand
CAGGAGGCTGAGATTCCCACTGCAGTGTCCACAAGTGGTTTCCAGAGACCTGAGATGCAGAATGATGAACCCTTACAGAAGATTTATGTTCTCATGTCAGATAGATGATTTGTGGTATTTCCTGGAAGGCTGGATGATGTTTCACTTTCAGCAAATAAGGTCAAAATCACAAAGGGGAAAAAAAAATTAATCTCTCATGGATCAGCTGTTTGCCAGCCCCAGAGGTGCAAGAGTTTGTCTCACATCTCTGTTCATATAAAAACACTTTCCTGGAGCGACGTGCTGCTAAACATGGCTTTGCTGAGGGTGTCACCCATGCAGTCTGCAGCACAAACAGACTCAGCTGGGAAAAGATAACTCAGAGGAAGACGGGGTTCACACCTACACTACCAGATTAGAAAAAGGAAACTAAAAGGAAGGAGCTACTGGGCAGGTTTGGAAGGGCTGGCATCGGTCAGGTCAAAAGGAAATCAGCAGGAGGATCCTCAAGCAGCATCCCTGTGACGCCAGAGGGGGTGCAGGTTGGATCCAGCATCAGAGGCAGGCGGTGATGGGGCCGGGCACGTCGGGGGATGCCCGAGGCTGTGCTGGGCTGTGCTTTGGGGCAGGACAGCGCTGGGCTGTGCTGGGTGCCTTGGCCACAGGCAGGGGAGGGCGGCAAGATCCGCACCCCACCGCCCGGCCCAGCCCGAGGGAAGGCTTAAAGGAGAGCGTTTAAGCGCCCAGTGTGGAAAAGGGGCTTGTTCATGAAACCACTGGTGCTGCCGGAGGTCAAACGCTGTCCCGTCTGTGAGGATGTCCCAGGATCCACATGTCCGAGCTGGGGGGATGAAAGCACACCTGGAGCAAGGCTCACCGTGACCTGCTGCTCCAAAATCCCCTCTCCACCAGACTGGTAGACATGAATCAGGCTTCCCTTCTTCACTGCAGACCACCAGGCTCATCCGTTTGGCTACATGTGCCACAGCCTGGGGACCCACCTGGGACGTCCTGGGCTTGCAGCTCCAGTGACTCACCCACAAACCCTCCCTGGAAAGCATGTTCCCTGCTACAGCCCAAAATAAAATAGAAAAAAGTTAAGGGAAAGACAAGCTGGAATCGTGGAAGCACAGTTAATGCTACTGCTGTGATGCTTCATTTGAGCTGCAAAGAGAAGATAAAGTTCTGCCTCCCACCAGAGATGTCACTGGGGGAAATGATTCCTTCCTTCTCTAAATGGCATCACATTGTTTCTTCTTTGCAGCTTGCTGCCAGCTTGGTGTCACCGCCTGTTTTTCCAGGACAATAATCCAGTTAACCGGCAGTAGTGGTGCCCTCCATCCAATCTCCCCGTCACCCTCCCCAGACAAGATCACTACCAAAGATATTCAAAAATAGATTCACCTAGGAAAGAAGAATAAATAAGGGTTGCTCCTAGCATGTGAATAGCTAATGAAGACCCACTTAGCAGTCTCGGCAGACTCATCAGCCCTGGCGGCTGAGCCTTGATTGTGTCTGCAGCTCCTGTTCCTCTTCTCTGCTCATTAGAGCCAGGTCAAACGAAACGCACACAAGCCGTGGCAGAAATGCTAAGAACCAATGGAGGTGGGCATAGTGGTGACCCATTCCAGCTGGAAATTACAGGTTAGGAATTTTTATTGCCTGGTACATGGAGCTGTTTCATCCAGCAGCCAGAGGTAGGTCACTCCTAATCCCCAAGACCATCACACTGTCCCACATCTCTCATTGACCTGGACAGTCCTGCATGGGGAGCACTGGGGCACATTTTGGGGTAGTTCAGGATCCAGTGTGCTGGGTGCAAAAGCAGCAGGTGAGGGTTGAAGGGGTGACACATCTGCTTGGCACCCATCTCCTGGGAGCAGCTCTGGAAGTGACTGCCCCCCTCACTGAGCACTGCACCATTCTCCTCTGCCCAGAGAGACTCTTTAGAGCCCTGTGAAGTTATAGTGAATAACATACATGAATACACTAGGAGTTCTATAAATCCTCTAACAAGATTTTCATCTTAAACACCTTAGGACACTGATTTCACCTTTTCCTGAAACCAAACCTGGTCAGTCACTCGGGCACTGCAAGGTGAAGTTAGTTTTAATATTATATTTGCTAATAACCTGGGAAAGAAGAAATGGAACAAAGTAAGAAAGAGCAAGGCAGCCAGCTCCAGCCTCACGCTGTCTTGATTGTCTGTCACTGAATTGTGGCAGTGCATGAGACGGGAGAGGGATGCAGAGGTGTGAAGCACCATTGCCAGAGGATTCTGCTGCAGTCTGGATTTTGTTGGTGTAAAATCTGCTCTGTTCTACTTGTCTGAGACCTCCCTGACAGTGATTACTCACAGAACATTCCATCTTCACTCCTCTCTGTTCCTAACCTAACAAACCTAACAAACCATCCTTTTCTCACCAGTTCTGGGTCAGAGGAAAATGTTGTTATTAGGTTACCTCTATTTTATGGTCTCTTAATTATTTCCACCTCTGTGATTACACTAATTAGCTAACTGGTTTCTAATGGCTGTACAGTAGCTTGCATTACACTTTCATTAATCACAGCCTTAGCCAACCTAGTTAAGAGTCCCTGATTTCTTGCATTATGATTTGAAACTATTAAATGCAAAAGTAATCTGAAGGGGAGAAAGGAGTCAATAGGAATAGACACCACCTTCCCCAGCAGCTTGGCAAAGAGCCTCTTTGATATATTTAGAAATGTTATGATTCACAAGAGCCAACCATTTACTTAGTGACTATAAAAATAAAAAAGAAAAGGTAAGTCTGAAGTTTTCAATCACAACTGTTAAAGGCTTCTTCTCACTTTCTTTGATTCGAGGCAGTTGACTGACACATTCAAATGGGATCAAAAATAAAACAACTGACAACACATCTCCTCCATCCTGATGGCTGTGACCGAGCACTCGCTGCAGCTACACCCAGGACAAAACAGAAATGAAAATCAAAGAGGAGGTTGAGTTTTCACTGCTGGAAAAACATTACTCTGACAGCTCTCAAGACCTTCCTATAAATCCTTGCCTAGGGAGATTATTTGATGTGTTAAAGGACTTCTTAAAATAATGAAAATTAAGAACAAAGCATCTCCCACTGGTTAGCTTAAATACTTGCACAGGGGAATGTTCATCATTGGCTATGATGGAAAGTCAGCATAACAATAAAAATAATAAAAGAATGTTTTTATTTTTACTATCATTATTGACACGTATGTAACAGGAGAAGTTCAGAAGGCTGAACAAACACCAATAAATTAATTCTGCCAACCTGCTGCATATCAGGCACCCAGTTCAGTGAGGTGCTTGACTGCAGCACGGTTTTAGTGAGCACTAAGTCAAATGCTCTAAGGAGATGGAAGAAGGGTGACAATTCTCTCTTCTGCCAGGGTGTCTTCGACAAGGAGTGAGAGGCAGAGAACCTTTCCTGGAAATACGAGCCTGAAGAGGCCCCATGACAAGCAAACCATTAAATAGGGGAAAAAAGTAACAATAATAGAGAGCAAAATTTTGCTTCAGGGAAAAATTTCTCCTTGGTTTTAGCACAGATGTTGATATTGCACACTCAGAAATGGCTGTGTGGAAGCACATTATTAGATGGTGCACAAAAACAGAGAGCTGGATTTGCAAGGGAGGAACTAAAGCATTTAAAAATTAAAAGACATTTAAAAAATGCCTCCTAAAAGGCAACTTCTCTCTGAAGGAGAAGTTATGAGTAGAGAGACTGAGCTTCCCCAAATCAGACAGTCTTGAAGTCAGAGCCTGTCAAGCACTTTTCCAACATTTTGCTTCAAGAAAAGGGAGCTCTGGTGGGAACTGCAGATCCCCTGAGGGCTCCTCTGTGCCTGGCTCAGCCCTCAGAGCCAGCCTGGGTGGGAACTCCAGCTGCAGTGTGTGTCCATGTGCTCAGGAGCACACCTGGAGCAGGGATCTGCACCGTGCCAGACCTGCCCAGGGCAGACACCCATCCTGCCTGATGCCTGCACCTCTGTGTGTGAATTCCACACAGTTTATCCACACAGCACCCCCAGGAGCTCCCAGGAAGATCCCACAAAGCACAAGGACATGCTTTTCAAATTAATGAATGTCATTTCAGAGCCCACATCCCTCGGGAGGAGGGAATCCTGACCCTGTGGGCTGAGGGAGCAGCAAGCCCAGTATTTTAGGCCTCATGCACGTGAGGGTGGCACAAAGCAAGGCTCACACACAAAGGTGATCGCTCTGCACTCTGCATATTCCCTCTGTGCACCAGGCTGGGATTTTTCATTTCATCCATAATTCATGGTTTGCTGCAGCAGCTCCACAGAGCAGCGCAGGACCTCAGCCCCGCTGGTAACAAGGGAAAGGCAGAGTTGCTTTTGTTGCCACAGTGCAAACTGTGGAGCTGGGCCCCTCCACTTCGTCCCAATTAACCTGTGGGCAGAAGTGTGAAGAAACAGTGGAATAAAGGCTGTTTGCCCCTATAGATAACTGGCTGCTGGTGGCCGCTGCCAGCCCCACGCTGACCCCTCGATGTGGGCTGTTTGTAGCCAGCAGAGGCTGTGCCCAGCCCAGCACAGGGCTGGTGCTGCTCCTTTTTTACACCTGTACATGTGATTGCTAACCCAGCTCGGTGTTTGATGCCCCTGCATTGCTAGATTTTGGGGCCAGGCTGTTTTTGTTTTTCACCTGGCCCCAGCAGTGCTGAAGGGTGACAGTCCTTGCGGTCACTGTGCCATTCAGAGCAGCCCACACTTCCTCCCAGGGCTATAAACCTTTCTTCTCCAGCCCTGCTGCCTTTCCTCTCCATAACACACAGACTAAAAAACCCAGTTTGTCAGAAAGGAAAGTGTTTGGGGAGATTAAAATGTAAATGTTGCACTTGGCTTTTCAAAGGGGGTTTGATATTTTACTTGTGACTCTGCAAGGAAATAGATTTTTGATAACTCCGTGGAACTGCTGCTGCCCAGCCACTGCTGCAAACAGCCAAGACCTTAATAAATAAATTCTCTGTCAGGCAGCTCTGAAAACCAACTTGCTGGTGGTTTGGAGAAATATTGGGAATTTCAAAGCAGTCTTGCACAAGGAGACCTGTAATTACAACAGCCTCTCCTGCACTGCCTGGGTTTGGGAGGAGAGGGGGAATGCACAGTGTCCTCCTTGACAGTGCTGGCAATAAACACCGTATATTATTTTTCACTATGTGTATTAACTTGAAAATATGGGGAAAGAGCCATGTCAGGTGTCATGCTCTGCACTAGGTATCACCCATGGATGGGACATTAAAAGGGAATGTGAAAATAATTCAGACAGAATTCCTGCCTGGCTTGGCTCTGGCTTGAAATCTCATCTCCTTGGAAAACCTGCAGAAAGGTTCTGCCTGAACCCAAAACCAGGTCCCTCCTGGGGCAATTTTTCCCCTTAACTTTATGTGATGGATCCAGGTCTCTTTTCTATGAGCCTGCAGAACCTTGCCCAGCCTCAGCATCCAGCACCATGCAAGCTCTGGCCCTGTGCTAACAGAGAGACACACGACACCATGCCATTATCCAGGCACTTTGCTGTAAACACTGGGGAAACTCAGGAGAAAAGTAATTAAAAAAGGAGTTTGCTGACTTTCTTCTGACTACCAAAGTTCCTGTCCCCTCACCTTTGCGGCCAAAAGTGAGCTGCTGGGATTTCTACCTCCCCAGTTGGGACATATTGAAATAGTTGAACCTCAGTGTAAGAAGTTCTTGGCACAAGGCTCTCAGTGGAAAGCTACGAACACATAAATATTCACTACTTTATTACCAAAAAGCTTGATGAGTTTAAATTAACCTTTCTTCCATAATACATGGAATAACCTGAACATGACCACTGCACAAGTAGACCAGCAGTGCTCGGAAATGATCAGCAATGCAAGAATCACTTACAGGATTAATCCGGAAAATAATTTCAAACAATTGAGATCTATATGAAAATGAACAGACCACACATTAATAGAGCCTGAGCCTGCTCTGTAAACTTAGCTACTCACTTTTTATCCCTTAAATAAACTAGGAAGAGTAATGTATTTATAGCCTCTTGACGTAAGTAGCCTCAGTGAAATATTGTATGTAATAAATATTCTGCCATCCCCGAGAGCCTACGGGACAAAGCGGTACCAAGGTACTGCAAAGGCAAACTGGATGTGGCTAACGAGTCTTGGTGAGCTGCCAGCCAGCTGAAAACACTGAAATGAGAGAAAGCAATGAAAATATAGACTTTATTAATATAGGAGTGAGTTTTATTAACACAACTGCAATGCAAGGTCAGTGGGTAAGCATTTTTCCCTTTCAGCTCTGCAGGGCACCTTTAATCATTGCTTTCAAGCATTACCTTGGAGTTTGGTGAGCTTTATGCCAATGTTTTGTTGTTTGTCAATCATCTTCTCTACTGGTTTTTCCCCTGTTTCCTTGCTGATGCAAAGACCATAAGATCTTGGCCCTTTTTCCCTACCCCATGTTGCCAGCATTGCTTTTTATCCAATTACAAATTACACAGTGCATATGCATTAAACCCAAATGTGTTCATCACTAATTTTAAATAAGGATGTCATTTGTAAATGCTTTATTCATAATTAATGGAATTATTACTGGGTGCAGCCACATTCTTCATCCATGTACTGTAAGATATGTTGTAAAGTGCATTAGTAAAAAGCTTTATAGATGAGGATATGACAACCCGACTGTGAAGCACATTACGTGATGTACTGTGGCTATTGTTGTAACAATCTTTATGCAAGATTTTAAGCTATCAGTCAGCCAGGGGCTGATTGATAGTGTAAATGTTAATAATTAATAATAGGATAATGTTGATAGCTGTGATTCTATGATGAGTATGGATTTTTTTAGTTAGTATTATGCTAATATGCATTATTCACTGAATCATAAAATCACATTAGAGATGAGAAGGTCCCTCTGGCTTTCCCCATTCATATCACTGATGAGTCAGTGCTGCTCCTTCCTAACATTTCCAAAGCAGCTTTTTTCCTCTGCCTTTCTGCATGAAATCTCTAGGTTAAGAAGTGTATTTTAAAACAAATTTAGAGCCCTGAATATGTGCTCACCAGAGTAATGTGTAAAGGTATGGCCTTCAGGAGAGGAGTACAACAAGCTGCCTGCTGTAGGCATGGGAGACAGAGGACATGAGGGACCTTCCCTATGTTTGCAGTAGTTTAAAATGAAGGAATTGCCTTGGGAAATGCCTTTCACTTTGGCACTTGAATCCTCCAGCAAGTTAAAACCATCAGGCACACGTACCTTGTGCAGTGGCTACTGGAAGGTCCTTGGGCTGCTGAACAACAGGCAACACAGGTGGGATGTGAAGATGGAGACACACGAGAAAGAGAAACAGAGAGCTGTAAAGTGGCTCAATAGTGATGTAATTTTTTTTTTTCCAGCTGACATTATCTTTTTTAATATCCACTAGACAGGATGAAAACAGGCATTATGTCATGCGGGGGGAAGTGAATGTCGGTTTGCCGCCGGGCACAGACTCCTCAGAGGATGTGAAATGCCAATAGCAGCCTCCAAATCAGGATTTAGAAATGGATATGGTGTAATGGTCCTGGGGACATGCTGGGTTGCAAGGTTCCCAGCAGGGAAATCTCCCCTTCTGCACCCAGCAGGATTGTCTCCATCGCCCGTCTCACGGCCGCCCTCGCAGGACCAGAGATATAATTTTGCCTTCTCCGGTTTCAAAGCCTGAGATTCAGGAGAGCTCCTTCCTGGTACTCAGCTGGTTGTAGATAACCTAAGCCAAAGGCATCAGATACGCTGAGCTCACTGGCATTTTCCTGCTGGCATGGTGTCCGACAAGGAAGGCTGTGCTCCATGCACCCCCTTAATGGCATTTTAATTCCTTAAATTGTGCTAACACCCACCCAGCTCTCTGGCAATGCAGGAACACAGCTTATGGACTAGTGTGAGAGCCATGTTCAGGGAGAGAGAGGAAGTGCTAGTTAGTGCAGGAATTCTCTTATTAAGGAAATTATTAGTGGTGGCTTTTTCTTTAGAGAGATGAGAGTGCTTGGGGCTGATCACTGATTACCTTTCCCACCCCTGCTCCCTCCCCACCTCCTGGACATCGTGTTTGGCTTTTCAACGTTTTTATTTCAGACAAATCCGCAAGCACATTTCCAGGTGGATGTCACCAGGATCCACTTCCTCCCAGCCCAC